>NC_030853.1:24754366-24902569 GCF_000208745.1 Theobroma cacao | reverse complement strand
TTTAAAGAGCCGGGTTGTCCAAAAATTTGGACAACCCGACGAGGGGGTTTTGGCACCCCCTGGAGTTGGTGGCCAGAACCCCCATCACGCGTAGTGGGTGGGAGATGGGATGTACGCCCAGCCATCCCCATTTTTTTATTATTATTATTTTTTTATTTATTTTATTTTATTTATTTAATTTAATTAAAATTTTTATTTAGGTGTCTACAGCTATTACTATTACACACGGTAAAATCAAACTCCAAAACCATGATAATTTTTTAAGTTGAAGATTGAAAGCGTTAGAGAGATTGTTCCTTGATTCATGAACCCGTAATATGGCCTTAGGGCTAGGTGGGAGACTAGTTTCTGTCCACCTAAACCATATCAGCTGCCTTACTTTTTCATTATTTTGGGCCCACAATGAATCCCACAAGTCATTTGTAAGTGATCCACCTCAACAATTGGGCTTATTGTGATCTTATTAAGGGTTAAACTTCTTAATACATTAACAGCACGTTTGGTTCGCGAAATAGATAGGAATAGAATAGAATAGTTATTACGTGGGAATAGAATGAGGTGAGAATAAAATAAAATAAGTATTATGTAATTTGGTATGATGAATGAAATAGAATAAGAATAATTATTATGACTTATTACAGTGTTTGATTGGTAACAATAGCTTTGGAATAAGAAAGGAATAGAAAATAAAAAAACAAAAATACCCTTTATTATATATAATTATTTTTTTTATTTTTTAAATATTAATAATTTATAATTAATTAAAATATTAATAATTTAAATATCAATATTTTAATATAATTTAATTAATAATATTTTATGTATAATTTAATATTACTTTGATTAAAATATTAATAATTTTTATTTATACTCATTAAAAATTAAATATATTAATAATTTAATAAATAAAACATTAATAATTTAAAATATTAATATTTAATATTTTAATCATATTAATATTAATAATGTTTGAATTATATATAAAATATTAATATTTTAAATTTTACAAATAATTTATTCTTTTTTATTCTATTTTTGCCTTTTTTTTTTCATGAGCCGATCGTCGGAAAGGCAACCGATATAACAAAACGCCGATCTGGCGCACCATCTGGCCGGATCTAGCCACTATGGTGCCAGATCGACGCTTCCCCACGGCTGGATCTGGCCGTGGAGTGCCAGATCCAACCGTGGAATCTGGTCGGGAAGCAGCAGATCCGGTGCTTCCCGCGACGAGATCTGGCCGTTGAGTGCCAGATCTGGCTGGATCTCGATTCAATATTGTCGGAAAGGACTAGATCGACGTTTTTCGATCATATTCGGTTGCTGCCGTCGTTGCCGCCGTCGTCGCCGGTGTTGAGTTCCAGTTAGAGAGAGAATGAGAGAGGGAGAAGAGAGAGAAAGAAAAGGGAAAATGAGAGAAAAAAAATATTTATAGGTATAGGGTTGTAATATTTTTAAGTTATAAGGGTTATTTTGGTCATTATATATTTGAAAGCTATTCCATGAGCCATGGAATAGCTATTACTGGGAAGGAGAAAGGGAATAGCTATTACTGACTTTTAACCTATTTGACAGAATTTTTATTCCTGCGAAATTACTATTCAGTATTTCAATTTAGTACCAAACGAAAGAATAGGGAAATGACCGGGAATAGAGGGGCAATAGCATAGCTATTCCCGTACCAAACGTGCCATAAAAGAAAAAAAAATTAGAGTGAAAGAAAAGACCCTTCTCCTTTCAATTTCAAAGGCCTTGTTGGATTTAGCTTTGGTCCTGCTTTCTGGAGCTAACCAGCAAGCTTCTGCTTTTCTTTTTTCTGTAGGCAAAAAGGAAATGGATTATATAAACAGAACAAAAGCAAAAGCGGAAGAGAAGTAAGGCAGAGAGTTGCCCATCCTAGCCAGAGCATCAGCACTTCACTTGCTGCTCCTCTCCTTGGGACATTAGGAGCAGTGAACTACCTGGAATCTGGCAAACGACAACTTGGGTCAGCGCTCACCAGTCACTACTAAGGACCTCGAATGTCACTTAACAGGGATATATATTCAAGTCTTTTGCATTGACTCCAAACCATTCATACGATCTTCGCAAGGAAGCAAAGTGAAAGCCATTCGCAAAGTGAAAAGCCACTCCAGAAAAAAAAAAAAAGTCTTTAGCTCCAATAATAATCCAAAAATGTGAAGCTACATAAAAAAATCTAGCACCACTAACACCTACTCTATCTAATCTAATTGCTTTACAATCACCGATGATCACCACCCATTAAAACTAAATTTGAAAGAATTAAATACAAAATAAATCAATTCCAGATTCAATTCAGAAAAAAAACTATATATTTTTCAGATCAATTATTGCAGAAGAAAGAAACATGATGAATTCATAAAGAATATATTAAATGAGAATTATTGAATTAAAATTACCTGATTTAATGGAATATTAAAGAGAGAAAATGACTTTTTTTTTTGAGAGAGAGAGGTGGGTGAGATATGAACATGATAAATTTCGAGGCATTTACACTGTTTTAAGAGCGAAAGAGACCTTGCACCCTGAAATGAAGGACGGTGGCTAGGTTTTTTTTAGAAAGGATGGAAATTGGCAGCAGAAAGAAAAGGGAAGAGGGAGCCGCTGCCGTCGGAAAGGCCTAGGCTGACTAAGGCGACGGAGCCGGGGACCGAGGAAGGGAGAAAGGGTTTTAAAACAGATTTTGGGTTCCGGATCGGTTAGAGGGTTCCCAATGAAAACTGGCTTTTAGGGTTTCGGCTAAACCAATTTTGGACCGGTTTTAAGGTTTCGGCTAAGCTAAACCCTAAAATTTTGAACCTGTTCAAGGTTTCAGCTAAACCGGTTCTGGTTGTCTTTGACCGGTTTTAGGAAAAGAATTTTGGCAAAAGAAAAGAGGAGGGAACAAAACCACCACCAACGGCAAAACTAGCGCTACCGGCAACGGCAGCACACGAAAACAACAATGAAAGTGAAAAGAGAAAAAGAAAAGAATAAAGGGAGGAAGCAACAAAGAACCACCGACATCGAGAACAGTACTAGCGCCGGCGGTGAAGAGTCAGGAATGAGAGAGACGAGGCTACAGTGAGGGAAATGAAGGAGAGAAAATGAGGTTAGGGTTGGCGGCATTTGTGAGGGTAACAAGGGGGAAAAACTTAACCAAACGACATCGTTTTCAGTTAAGAAAATAGAAAAGGAAAAAGGGCAGGAGATGGGAGTAGGCTGTTGATGGACTTGGTTGGGCCAATTTCCTTTTTATTTAGTCACATAAGTTGATTCAAGTTCAAAACTCAAAATTCAATTAAAAAAAGTGTTTTTTATTTGTGAAATATAATGCTTTTTGTTTAATTTTTTTGTTATTTTTTAATTAAAATAAAATATATTGATTAATGGGTGGTGGTAAATATAAGATAAAAGAATAAAAAATAATTGTTTGGAAATTTGTTAGCGATAGAAATTTCATGAAAATTTGTAATGATAAATTTGTCAAAAAAATCCTAAAATGATAAAGAATTGGGAGAACTCTAAAAAAGTATTTTTATATAAAGGTTAATTTTTCAAACAATCCTACTGATAAAAATAGTACCCAAAAAATTTATACCAAATGTAAAATTTTAAATTCAAGTTGCATTGATCATGTGAGTTTGATTTAATTTTATATTAATTAATATGGTTTTTTTTACTAATTATATTGTCCGTAAAAAAAAGGTTAGGTATCTTTAAAAAAAAAAGGTTAGGTATATGATTTGAACCCTCTCTGTAACTCTGTCATACATATATGGAAAAAAATAAATTAATTAAATATCTTTTTATTTCCCTAATACAAAAAAAAAAAAGAACTGAAAAACTGGTTTGATAGCTCCCACTGGACTGAGTTAAGGCCAGGGTTTTCATTGGTGGAGAACTCTTTGGATGGCAGTGGACGCTTTGAAAGAAAGAAACCCACCGTTCATAACAGGAAAGTACCAAATTTCGTGTGAAGTATTGATTGGGTTAAAAGTTGAGAAAAATAATTGGCTTCTTTTTCGCATAAATGGCACATGCACTTGAATTTGATTGGTCTGTGACGTAGCCACCTTCGTTTTTCCAAACACATACAATATATTATTTATGGTAACAAATAATATGGCTCTATATGGTTTTGTCGTGAGTAAGGCACGGCCTAATCTGTCACTTGTCAGCCACGGCCAACAGCAAAAAGTAGTAGTCCACTTGCTATTAATAAAATGGATATGTGTACGTGTTGATCAAACAAATAACAATGCTAGGTTAACTGAACTTTCCTCAACAAGGTTGGTGAGGTTCAAATTCAATGTATGACCCAAATATGGTCCCATCTTTTTTTTGCTTGACTTCTTGGTTCGGAAACAAAGTTTTTCCTTTAATAATTCTATATATAGTGTAGCATTCAAATATTTGAGTTATCAGATGATATATGATTTTTTTTATTTAAAAAATATTATTTGAATTTTTTTTAATTTTAAAAAATAATATTTATGGTACAAGAAAAAAATATTTTGTTTGTTCTTATAATTGTGTATATTTTTTTATACTTATGAAGTAAAAATAAATAAAGGAAAGACTATTTTTTTTTCACAAATTAATGAAATAAAATTCAATTTAAAGTTTTTTATATTTTTTTTAATAAAAAAGTTTGTGTTTTAATTAGACTTGCAATTTTAATTGTCCAACGAAAAAATAGCTCAAAAACAAAAGAGTTTTGCAATGAAATATAAAGAAAAAGAATTTCTTGATTTCTCAAACGACTTAATTGAAATAATAAAAAAGGGCTTGTAAAATGTTGCCAATTTCACTCTGAATTATGAACTTACCTACAAATGGAATGAGATGGTTATTGTAATTTTGCAATGAAATTAATATGTCGATGATTTTTTTTTTACTCACGGTTTGAGTATTGGTGGATATTGTAGCTGAGTTGGTAAAAGAAATTGATGATTTTTAAACAAATTTAATGAAAGGATTTGCAAAGGTTTTTTTCCATTATTAATTCATGAATTTGGAGTGGAAGCACCATTTGATTATTTTTAAGAGAAAGTTAGTTAAAAAAAGTGAGTGTAACAGGATTATATTTTTTTAATAATAATTATAATTTCATTTCAAAACATACATAATATTCACGATGAAATACAAAAAAATAAAAAAAATTGTCGATTTGATTCCTCGATTTTTGTTCAAAATTTTGTATTTAATTATTTAAGTTACATATAGTCCAAAGTTTTATATTTAATTATTTAAATTACAAGTCCGTTGAGAGAAAATCATTGTACAAAATAAATTAAAAAAAATCTCTTACCTAATGACGAAAAGTTCAAGTCAAGATTTGGATTAAGGTAGTAGGGCATCAAATTTAACTATAGACATAGAAATTCCCAAAGTAGATCAACCTTACAAATTGATCTTTAATTATTCATAGATAAACAATAGAGACAACTTAATGAATTGAATCACGAAGCAAATCGTATCAATAATAGAGATTTGTGTAAAGTTTTGTTTCCATGACACGAGTTATTATCACATTTTCATTAACTTACTTGGAAGCACCCTTCTTGTTTCATCTAACACGTTGGTACTATCACATCAACTCTTAAAATGAAATAAAATAGATTCATTTTATTATATATTAAAAAATTGATACAAAATCATATTTATGTCAAAATTAGACAAATCGAAAATAAGTTTACTAATATCTCAAAATTAGATATTGTTTGAATACTTTACAAAACAAAACAGAATAAGAAAAATCACTTAACACCATGATCAAATTTAAATTACACTCGAACTAATAGCACCAAAGTTAGATTAAAGCAATTCAAAATAAAAAATAAAAAGTCATCAACATCAACTACCGCATCACACCCGAACATTTGGTTTATTAGTTGGCACATGATCTTCAAATTTAAAGAGCATAGTTCCAATGTCCTTTCCTTTAATTATATAAAAAAAAAACCATTAACTATCACACCAAATAAATACCAACAACATCGGTAGGATATCCAATATAACATAATTGTAAAAAAAAAAGGCTTATTAAAGTAAAATTAATCATTTTTAAATAATTTTATGATTACATTTTTCTTTGATTGGTTCTTGTGAAATGTAAATTTCCTTGTGCCTTCTGTATGTTTTTCAATTTCCTCCATGTTCTTTCCTTTTTATCAAATACAATGTTAATGAACATATATCGACCATAGATTTAGTAATATTGACTGTTACTTTTAACTTGAAAGTTTAAATATACCAATTTAAGTGAACACTAAAATGACAGAAATAAAAGAAAGTTTTGTGTCATACTATGTTAAATGTTAATTTATCAATAAATAATATGACAAGAAAAAGAAACAAAAGAAGCACGTGACTGATTATGTTACCTAAGTTTGAAATCATGCTAAATTAATCCGATTATAATACAATTCCCACATCTGAAATTATTAAATTAATTAACTATACATATACTTGCAATTAATAGAATTATAATATAAATTAAGTGCTATAGTGCAATTAGTAATAAAAAAAGCATACACAGTAAATAATAGGTTGAATCTCGTGAACTAATATATTCTTTTAGTTTAATTCTCTTTATTTATATTTTTTAGGAATGTAGCATAAGTATGTTCATTTTATTTTTTAAATATTTAAAATTATTTTTCATGATTTTCTTATATATTTGGACATTAAAATTTGTGGAACATCAAATTTATAAAAATATAAACATTTAATACTAAATACATTAAAATCATTTTTTTAAAAATTTTTCGAAAGTCAAATAAAAAAATAATTTTAAAATTTAACTGATTCAATATATTAATGAACGAAAAAGAAAAAGAAAGAAACCAAAAGTTAGGTAAATCTGCTGGTGAGTGAATTAAAAATTAAAATAAAGAGTATGAGGAAAACACGTGAACATTGCCAACTCAGATAAAAAAACAAGGCAAAAAAAATATAATAATAAAAATCATTAATTGAAGTTTGAGTGGTGACGTAACAAAAATCACCCATGCGTGATGGAAGCAAAACCTCATAAGACATTTCCCCATCAAGGCATTCCTCCTTTCCTTACTCCCTGCGAGCTTTTGAACAAGCCTTTCAATTTTTTTTTCTCTTTTCAGCTTATTTTTTTCCTATCCTTTCTTTCTTTTTCCTCTCCTCTTTTCTTCCTTTCTGAGCTAGAGCCATGTATCCATCATCTTCATCGTCTTCGTCTCAAAAACCCATGGGCCACACCGGGCTAACCCGCTACGGCTCAGCTCCGGGTTCCCTTCTAACCACCACCGTCGATGCCGTCATCGGAGCTGATCCTAACCATGTCGGCCACTACTTCACAGCTGACTCATCGTCTTTAACATCAGAGTCAACTTGCAAAGTCAGCTCATCCAACGATCCACAGGAGCCCAAAGCTGCTGCTGCTGCTCCTCCTCATGGATCTTACCCTGGAACAAATTCTTCCTCTTTGCTCAGACAACGTAGCTCTCCTGCTGGTTTCCTTAGTCACGTCACAACCGAAAACGGTAATGCTTTTTTTTTTTCTCTTTTTCTTAACGTTAGAGTTACCGTTTTGTCCTTATTCAATTTTATTTGTCATTATCCACTAAGGGGTAATTTCGCCTTTTAAACTTTCTTCCCTTGGATTGGTGGCTTTCATCTTTGCCTGAATAACTCACCGGCATTGGCTGTTTATGGTGTTGTAGTACTAAGATAGGCGTTGACCGAAATTTTCCATGGACAAAAATGTCACACTCTATTCAATTTAATTACAAAAATAACCCTATACTGCATAATCCGGTAGGATGATGACCCGGGGAAATTCTATGTAGCTTCCACTATAGGCTGATAATGAATCTCATCTGTAAATAATAGATTGGTTTAATTGATTTTGGTGTCTTCTATTATATCTGACTTATTTACTCTTCAATTTTGTTTTGTAGTTATTTTCAATTTTCAGGTGTTAATAGTAGTAGTTTTATTTGGTTGAGTATTTAATTTTCGTGTCTTGTTTTATATGTATTATTATATGTATATGTCATAAATAATGAAATAATATGTTATAGAATTTAAAGTCTTTGACCTTTTTTTTTTCTTGTTT
Source organism: Theobroma cacao (assembly GCF_000208745.1). Lineage (NCBI taxonomy): Eukaryota > Viridiplantae > Streptophyta > Magnoliopsida > Malvales > Malvaceae > Theobroma > Theobroma cacao. The sequence continues at coordinate 24,894,468 of NC_030853.1, read as the reverse complement.
TGTTTTTTTGGCAATACTATATTTTTTTATGTAGAAGAATGACATTTAAATGTTAAAGTGCCATATTTTACTATCTATTTTTAATTGATGATTAAATATTTTAGTGCTTGATTGAAGAAAAGTTGGGTTATTTCCAGTCTTTTTTTTTTTTTATTAAACTAGTCTCTCAAGTCTCAAAGTACCTGTTAATTATATTGCATAATTATAAATGTCCTACTTGTTCTTAGAATTACCCTTTAGAAATCTACTTTTATTCTCATAAAATGTGGACTTTATGTTGGCACATCTTTAGATTGTATGGAAAAAGCTAAATGTGGCAAAAGACAATGACATTTGAAGTGAAAAAGTGCATCTTAATATGGGGTTCTGTAGTTACCCCTTTTTATTAATTTAAAAAAATCATGATTTGTATCATTTTAGTAACGAAATTTATGATTTTAAAAGAATAAAAATATATATGTTTGGTGCTACTTAAAAGAATACAAAGGGTAGATACCGAAAGAGAAAAAAAAATAATAAAAGAATAAAATTAATGGTAGACAAAGTTATAGATAGCTAATCCACGCAACCCACCACGTATTTTGCTGGCAGATGAGGTCTTACAGGGTATCTGTCACGTGCCTCACATGACCCCACCGATTTCTAAGGAACCCAACATTATGCTATTATTTTACTTTATCAATATTGATATAGATGTATAAAAGTTTATATGCTTTATGGGGTGAACATTTAATATAATGTGCAAGTTGGACAAGTTGGAATAAAGTAAGATGGATGAGCTCTTTTGTCCAATCTAACACAAAACCAGTGGTATAAGAGGGACCTGAGGGTTGCCTTGTTCATACTTTTTAACTCTTATATTTTGGAAAAATTTTAACATTTTAATTTCACAAACATGTTTATATATATTCATTAACTACAATTAAGAAAATTAATAAGTTACGGGTAATTACTTACATGAACATAGGTCACTTATGAAAACATGCTTCTGGAGTTTAAAGATTTAGCTGCCTGTGTATATTTTAATGATCTTATGTTTTAATGCATGTCTTACCGTAGATTACTATGTGGAATCACTAGATATGGTAAACATGTGGAATGACTGGGTAGAACCAGTACCAAAAAATAATAATATTGTATCTTATAACAATTGAAATTGCATTCATTTCATTTGAGGATTAAATTTACAACAAAAATTTGTTTATGCATTATCATATTTAAATGTTACAGTTTGCTAGAGTCTAGATTCTAAACAAATACAAGTTATGGGAATTAAATGAATTCCCAAAAAAATTATACATTTCATCTTTCCAAAAACTACCTAAATTACTTTTCTTAGTGAATGACCAAGTTGAGTTGGTCTAACACAAACACGGTTGAATATTACATTACCTAATTTTGCAATGCATTTGATTCATTATAAAATGTGTTTTGATTCATTGCAGGTTTTTCTGTTACAAGGGGCACCAGAAATTATAGCTCTCAAGGTGGTGCTAATGGTGGCCATAGAGTGTCAAGGTTGAAGTCTCAATTGAGCTTCACTAGACAAGATTCTCTTTCTCAGATCTCTGAAGTAAGTGAGAATCTTGTTGATGGTGTTAGCACTAGCAGTAACCACCAAAATGCTGCACATTCATTTGCTGCTGCTGGCTTTGGAATGGATTCATGGGATAATACCAATTCCATTGTGTTTTCTGCCCCACCAAGCAAGAGGGCTAAAAATATTGATGGTGATATTTATAACTGTCTAAATGCCTTGGAAACTCAGGTACATAGATTGCTCTCCCCTTCTTAAATGATATTGGAATCAAGGAAGAATAACTTATGGTACTTGTTCCTATATCTTATATGAAAATGAATTTTTTGGAGTTCATTATTTCTCATCCTCATGCTCTATGTGGTTGTTTGTCAAGTAAGAGTAAAATTTTGAGGCCATTGATTAGTTTGTCATCACCATGATGCATAACGATGTGCTTTACTGTAATGTCCTTAACTTCACACTATTGGCCTTACATACTTCCATTCAATCTTTATTTCAGTTTAGCCTGCCCCAAACAACACTTGAAATGGCCACGGTGGAAAAGCTGCTACATATTCCTGAAGATTCTGTGCCCTGCAAAATCCGAGCCAAGCGTGGCTGTGCCACTCACCCTCGAAGCATTGCTGAAAGAGTAAGTAAAAATTCAAGAGATAGAATTACTAGTTATAGATTGCTATTACTGCTTAGAATTCAAATTGCCTATTCATAGAAAAATCTGCAGATGTTACTGAAGATTCATAAGACCAACCTTTAGTCTTTTCAAGTGACCAGTTCTATCAAACTTTACATTCTGCCTCAGAAAGTTCAACTTCTTTCTTATATACCTTGCACATGTAGAACATTTGTAAGGGCTATTAACAATAGTTAGTATGACACTAAAGTTATATTGCTGTTTGCCATGCTCTTGTTGCATCCATAAATCTCATTGTTAATTCGTCTTTAGCATTGCTTCTCAAAATGAAACTTTTGACATTGTTAGGCATGATTCTATATGGAAGAACCACAATTAGATATTAATTGCCCCTCCTTTTTTTTTTCTCTTTTCTTGCCTTCTGGCTTGGAATTTTATGTGATGTGCACATGAAAAGTATTATTGTGGTCTTGAGGATTGATGGCAGCAATGTCAAAGTTGGAAGTAAAATGATATCCAAGAAAGAAAGAAAGCAAGCAATGCATCCACTGGACTGGAGCATTAAAGCCCTCATACCTGCACAAGCAGGTAATTTCTGCTCCTTTGTGGAGTAGGTCATAGGTGCCCGAGCATAAGACAGCAGCTAATGAGTGCAAGAATATGATCTGCGCTTCTAGTTATTTATTCTATAGGTACAAAGGACAGCTTGTGTAATAGAACATCTCATTGTGCCCTTGGATCATTGAAATGATGGTTTGATTAATTGATAATTCTTACTGCCACTTGCTCATATTTTTGTCTTGAAGAAGGTACATGCATAATACTCTATAAACTTACAGTTGGTTATTAAGATACATGAGCATATGATATACATGTTTTATTCCCCTAAAGAATGGTCAATCATACCGAGCATCATTAAACTTGTTATATACGTACAGGAGAGAAGAACTAGAATAAGTGGGAAGCTGAAGAAATTACAAGAGCTTGTTCCTAACATGGATAAGGTAATCACATTTTCAATACTGGACCTCAGGTCTTGAGTCTATATTTAGGTTGCTCCAAATCATTCAATACCTTAACAAGGATTCTGGACTTTCGTTATCCAAATTATTGTAAAAGGAATCCATTTACAATGTATATTGTTGTTTTCAATGAGTATAATGTATCTTTAAAATCTTCTTGCAGCAAACGAGCTACGCAGACATGCTGGACTTGGCTGTGGAGCATATTAAAGGCCTTCAAAATGAAGTTCAGGTTCGTAAATTTGTCATGCTGAGTTACAAACAGATTATATTATTTGTTTCTATGAAGACGCTCAAATTGGATTGCTATGATTCTGAACATGATAGGTGCTTGTACGATAGGCCACAATATGAAATCTATCTGATGACTGTGTGTGTGTGTGTGTGTACCCATGCATGCATGTGCACAATGTTATAGGACTGAAGTGTAATCCTGATGCATATAGCGCATCATAGAGTACATTTAATTGATTAACTTTCTTACTGTTATTCTGTATTGTATTTAAAGTAAATAAATTCTGTGAATTGGAATTCAGGTTTTCCTTGGAGACGCTCAAACATTAGGCATGTTCCATTACCAAGCACTTTCATCAGGCCCTCCTATAAGGATCATGATTCTTTTGCTATCATTAACATATTTACCTACAAGCTGGAGTATAGAAATTAAATTTACAATGGGGAATATTAATCACTTAACTACTTTAGAATTAGGGTGATCCAGACCAGAGAGCCTAACGTAGTCGACTTGGACAAGTGCCCTTTATGTAGTATAAGAGAGAGCTCTGATCTTATTCATTGTCACAAGCGACTTGGTCTGGCTCTGATCTTATTTATGGACTCGTCTTCTGTTTATATCATTGTGTAAAAAATGTTAAACATGAATACCCTTTTGTATCTTTCTGATAATCTTTTAAATTTGTTATAAATGGCTTAGAAGTCCAGCATTTTGGCAACCCTTCCTTTCTTGTAGTCTTTTTGGTTGATTTATCTACTTCCTCTCTTGCAGAAACTTCACAAAGAACTCGAAACTTGTACATGCGGATGCAAACAAGGCTCATGATATCCCCTAATCAGGCGTAATGAGCCAGCACTGGTCTGATTTCCAAATTTTGTTCAACGTGGGTGCTTAGTGGAGCCAAGACTAATTTTGTTGTCGTAGTTTGACATAATAATGCAAAGCAGAGGTATAGAACTCGAAACTGTATATAATGGAGTGACATTGTTCCCTAGTTACGAAGAGGTTGAGTTGGAAAAGGACAAAAGGGAATTGTTAAATGCAGAAGGTAGTTTCAGTTTCCCTTTTCTGGTAGATTCACTGTCTCTCCTGTAACATATGTGTCGGCTTTTGTATCTTAGATGGGCATGAAGAAGTCAGTTGATGTTTCGTGTATTTATTCATGCTATAACTTTATACAATGTCAATGTTATATGATTGATTTTTTTGTTCCTTTTGGGGTAGGAAATTGTTGATTATTGATATGTAACTATTGTTTCCAAATTGCTTCTTCTCTGTGATTTTTAACATAGTGATTTCTACAGTGGTCCACTTGTAGCTAGAGGTGGGTAGAATAGAATCTTCCATTCTCAAATCACTCATGCCAACTATAAAAAAAGCTTCAGTCTCTGACATTTGTCCATGATCCAACCTGGGGAGGTCTCATGAAATTGAAGAACTCTCCCGACTCCTGATCAGTCCCCACTAGAATTGGACCCGGCGAGTCTTGCCAATTCGTTTCTTGTTACTAAAATGAGACCTTCTCATCAGCTGGTCCCCCTTCAAATACCCCTCTCTTCCTCTCAGTAGATAAACCACTCTGAATTTGATCATAATTCATGGTCTCAAAACGAAAGTAACAGTGAGAGCAGGACAAATAGATTTGGCTGGAAATCTAGTTGCTGCTTTACTCCATGTGTTAAATCATATACTAGTAGAAAAGCATTCCTTGACCCATGTCCAAAGTAACCAGCAAACGTATAAACCCATGCAAACTCATTAAAATTACTCTCAACGGTTATAGTCAAACATCACTGTTAACATCGTAATGATTATGCTTCTCCTTTTTCTCCTTATCCTTATTAAAAAATTTTCAAAAAGAATTTGCAAATAAACAATTAGTATTATTTTATAGATAGGTTGAGAGTTTTTAATTTTATAAAATTATTTATATGTTCATTTAGTAATTAGATCAATTTGTTAATTTATTAATTTTAATATAAGGCAATAGATGTAGGATAATTTTCTTATATAAAGTAATGAAGTCATGTGTAAGTAACAATAGTTATAGTTAGTAATTAATAATAAAAATAATTAAATAACGGATCCCATAAAAATCAATGATGAACCCACTTCATGCGCAGTATGTCTTTGCCAGCTTAGCTTCGGACAGAACTCCCCCCACATCCCATTCCCCTGTCTCTCTCGTCCTTTTTGCCCTTTCTGTCTTAACACCAGAATCCCACCGCAAAAACCCAAAGCCAAAGCCATGTCAGACGACGAAGGAGGAGGAGAAGAGTACCTTTTTAAGATAGTTATAATTGGAGACTCGGCAGTTGGCAAATCCAACCTCCTTTCACGCTATGCTCGAAATGAATTCAACCCAAATTCCAAAGCCACCATAGGGGTTGAGTTTCAGACCCAAAGCATGGAGATCGATGGCAAAGAAGTTAAAGCTCAGATTTGGGACACGGCTGGTCAAGAAAGGTTTCGTGCTGTCACTTCTGCTTATTACAGAGGCGCTGTTGGTGCTCTTATTGTTTATGATATCAGTAGGAGAACGACCTTCGACAGTGTCGGTCGGTGGCTTGATGAACTCAAGAGTAAGTTTGGTTTAACTTGTTTGCTGGTTTTATAACTGCCCTTTTTTTGGTTTTGATTTTCCTTTCCGGGTTTTTGATGTTGGGTAGATTGAGTGACTTCATATGGATTTTTAAGATGTTTTATGGTTTTGCTGTGGGATTGGAGGATTTGGTGGTTTTTAGTTGTTGGTTTGATGAGAACTGGGGATACCTTTTCGGTAATATTGACAGTTCACCTTGACTGGATTTTATTTTTTTTTGGGTGGTTGGATTGGATTTTAACATTTGCTGTTGGTAGATTTGGCACTAAAAGGACTGCTATAAGAAGATCCATGAAAATTTTGAGATTGGTTGTTTGGTCGGTAATTTTTACTTTCTTTCTTTGCCTTTTTAGGATTCTATCTTGATTTGTTCATTTGGTTGGTTATTGTGGGTTGGATTATTAGATCTGATATTGTAATGATTGTAGTTTAAGGCTTAAGCTAGAAGAAAGCTGAAAAACAGCAATAACATTTGTTCCCTAGAAGAAAGTTGTAAACTAATAGTTACCTAGGGATTGGCTTGCTGATGCTTTTTACTTTCAACCTCCTAGAGTGGATTTTATCTGTTAATGTAGCACTTTTTCATACTGAATAATTGTTTACTTGCGTGTGGCAACTTCTTACCTTGTGATGCATATTGCTAGATAGTGCTCCTTTTCAGGTGGAACTATTATGTGTGAATTTCCAATTTATGTAAATCTGTAGATATCAAGATCTTATTTGTGGAACAAATTATAATCGGGAATTTAGTTGTTCAGCTTGTTTTACGGTTTATTGTTCTAGAAAGCAGATACAGTGTGAATCCTTGGTGATATTCAATTTCTCCTTTTCCCACCCTTGTTTTGTGGTGATGTTCACTCTTTTGTTTTGTAGACATCATTCACGTGAACCAACTCTGTCAAAATTAGAGTTTGTCCTGAGATTTTTAGGATAATTGGGGCACATCCTGGCTGAGATCAACAGAGAATACTAATAAATAACACAAGCGGCCAGTATTCTCTGTAGTGTACTGGAATCTGCTTACATTCACAAAGGAAGAATTAATTACTATAATTTATATTAAAAAAAATCCTAAGGGCACAATAACACTATAAATGATAGTTAAATACTCAATCCCCAAAACCACTCTTTATTTGTTGTTGTTCCCTGAAATCTGAAGCTGTGTGACAATCCCTATGCTTCTCAGTGTCTTCTGCATTCTTCTTTCAATTTGTTAACCCTGTAATAACTTCATTAGCACCCATATATCATCTTGTATCAGCCTCACAAAACCTGAATCAATACAATCTTGAAGCCATGTGGGTGGTTGTACTGCCAACCAAGTCAATTATACCTATTACTTTCGCCAAAAAATCCTTGGGAAGAATTGTCCCTTAACTGTGAATGCACTTGGAGTCTTACCAGTGTTTTCCATTGAAATTTTTTTTCTTTTATTTCCATCATGAGAATAGATTATGAGAAGAGTTTCAATTCCTTTATAGTAATAAGAATTTTAAGGCATTTAATATCATTTTCTCTTAAACCAAGATTTGCACCTACTACCTTTAGGTCTTTCATCGTATCATAATATTTCAAATTCTCATCCAGATCCAAAATTCATTGGTAAACCATTGGATCAACTAAGAATTATACCACTTGCAACCAAAATCTCATTGCAGTTCATTTTCATAAGTATTCTATATCTTATGGGCATAACCTACATTAAGCAAACTTCCTAACTGAAAATTTCTAGCTCTGATACCTTTCCTTGGGCAGATAAGAATTGAACAACATTTTGACCCAAAACTTAATCTCTTAGGTCATAGACAAATCTATTTACACAAGATCTATTATATTTAGTTTTGATGCACAAGAACATTCAGATATGAACCCTTAAAACTGTTCTAATTATGGCTCATACTTTTCTGTTGTTCGGCTTGTATTTATGCATCTCTTCTGAGTAAGAAATAGGTAAGTATGGAATCATTTGCAGGATAATGCTTTGTATGCATAGTTGATTTTTAGTTGGCATCTAGAGCTTGTTCCAGCTAGTGGAGGCATGTAACCAATAGAGAGTGTCATTTAGCTGGTAATAGGATTGCAAAGATGTGTTTAGAAAAAAAAAAAAAAAAAAACCCACAAGAATGGAAATCTTTTCATTGTGCGAGATGTTGGAAGGCGAAAAACATGTATAGTTTCAGGGCTCAAGTTTTTAAGTGCACTAGCAGATTTTTATATTTCATATTCTTGTAATCCTTCATAACTGTGGTAGATTTATCTCTCATTCATGGATGTGGGCTAATTTTGTTCAATCCTATTAAACAGTAGTCTCTATTGTCTGTGATTTTGTTATTTGACTGGACCTTAGTATCGGACACTTTTTCTAACCTTGACAAGGATGGTAAGAGCTGAGGGCTTGGCCTTTATGGTTTGGTGTAGTATCAATTTTGTTGATGCAAAATCTCTGATGTATCAAGAGCCTGACATATGGGTGGTATGGAGGTGAGTGGCTCTTGGATAGTTTAGTGAAATGAGAACACTCCGTTTTGTTGGACTTGTTAAAATCTCAAATTTAGCCTAGTCTATTAGGGTTAAATAGTTAGCTTTGGCAAAGAAGTAAATGACTTATATATATAAGGAATGATGGATCTATGGCCTAACAACTTAAGCTTTTGGGTCAAAATGAGCTGTCATTCCACATCAAGCGTTGGTATTTTCACTTCAAGGGTATCTCACCAACAATAATCATTAAGGGCTCTTTAGGTTCAAGTAGTAGGGTTGGGTTTTTAGTTATACCTATAAACTATATGAGAATGAAAATGCATCAAAAAATTCTACAAACTTCTATTCTAACCATATAAAAGTATTAAATTACCTTGTTATCATTAAATGTGAACATTTTATTCCCTTGATGTTATGGAATGTGTCTTCTAAAGTTCAATAGAAATAAACTCTTAACACAGTGTGTGGCAACACAATTGATAAGCTAGATTGGGTAAATTTTTATTTTTTTGTACGTACTTGATTTTGAAGAGGAAAAAGGACAGTAATTAACCAAAGAATGAAGAAAGTAGCTAGGGAGAGCAGACAAGGAAGACCAAGGAATGGAAGAAGGACTTTGAAGGAAGCATTGGGTTAGAGATTGTAAGAAGCAAAAGAAGAGAAAGATGAAGAACCTATTGTCATATTATGAGGTTTATCTGTCAGACACTTTGTGTCTGTTTCAGTGTTCAATGCTTGTATGTGTTTTCAATTCATAGCATTCCAGTAATTGCCCCAGCGAATGGTAAAGATTGACTTTGTCAAGTTTTCCATATAGTGTTAATACACACAATCGCCCCCCAATGCAGACAAGATTGATGAGAAGGAATAGTCATAGAGAATATATATATTTAAAATGCAAATTCTTACATTTAGAAGTCGGCAGATGACTTGGAGAAAAATTCCCTTTCTAATGGTTGAGGCTGGCTACAAGAGTATCAGGAGAAAACTCCAAGATTCTCGAAGCTAGCCAATTTATTACATATCAATTAGGTCTCTTTTATCAGAGACCTTGGTACTCAAATGATCCTAAAGTCCAAAGGAAATTTACTGTTGGGCCACAGGTGCCCTTGATATTCTTCCTCCTTTTTTTTGTTTCCACCTCAAGTATTTCCAAGATTCAACATGACACTTATTTACTTGCCCAAAACATTTCTTTGATTTTATCTTTTCTTCTTAGCTTATCTATTTGCTTCTGAAGATGTCAAGGCTTGTGCTTACTTAAAAGTTTATGCAGCTCATTCTGATACAACAGTAGCAAGGATGTTGGTTGGCAACAAATGCGACTTGGAAACTATCAGGGATGTGAGTGTTGAAGAAGGCAAAAGCCTCGCTGAAGCGGAAGGGTTGTTCTTCATGGAGACATCTGCTTTAGATTCAACAAATGTTAAGAAGGCTTTCGAGATTGTTATAAGAGAGATTTACAACAATGTCAGCAGGAAGGTCCTGAACTCAGATACTTACAAAGCTGAGTTAACTGTCAATCGGGTAACCCTTACTAAAAGTGAAACTGATGGATCAAAGCAAACCCAAAATTTTTCTTGCTGTTCAAGGTGATCTCCTACATTCAAAAAGTGTACAAGTTGAGGTCTTCCCCCGGTTTGTTAATTCCCTTTGGTTGATTGATTTGTTTGTTTGCTTGTTTTCTCAATGGATATGTCTTCAGGGATTCTTTTTTACCGAATAATCATTATTATATAGTTAAATTATTTTCTTCTGGTTAAAGAAAATACGAGCTGGGATTTTTTTGTTTCTGGATACAGCTGTACCTGCAGAGAATGATGCAGGCAGCAATCTTTATTTCACATTGGATTATTGACTTTGAATTTGATATCTAGCTATCAGATTCCTTATTTTCTCATAGCCATCAATAGCATCTAGTTTAACTAGGGTCTTGGCGGTTGAGTCTTGCAAATATATATTCCTTTGATAACTTGTTTCGGGAGGTTCTTGAGTTATTTCTGTGCCTGATTGAGGAGACATGCCTGCTTTAAAGAGGGACTATCAATTGCTAAACAACCTCAAGTGATGCCTCATCCCTTGTCATTGTCGGAACTGGAAAAAAGACAAAGGGACAAGAGAAGAATGAAAACTCTCCATGAATGTGATTCTTGGGTAGCTGAACTGTTATTATCTATTAAATGGGTGGATAATGATTCATTTAAGGCTATTGGTATAGCATTATGGTCCAAACTTTAAGAGCTTTTTTGTTAAAAGAAATTATCAGTTAAGATCTTTATCTAAAAGTTAAAACCCCTGGCGGATTGATAGATTCTCAATACAGTGGCTATGTTGGCTCCCTAACATGCAGGATTTTAGCAGTGATTGAGTGTATCTTATAAGGGGGCACTTTGCTGTGGTAATATTGCTTTTGCCTTCAAAAATTTGGCCTAAAGTCTTGCAACCTTTAAATAATATAGATTCCATAATTCACATTTTTGAGCTGACCAAAACTGTAACATTGAATTGGCAGTGTGACTTCAACCCATGGTCATGGAAACCACCACTAGCCTGGCGGTTGGGTAAATTTAAGGCAGTTTAGATGATGCTTGTAGTTAATGCCCTAGTTGCACCCGGGCCCATAGTTAAACCAATAAAGTGGGACTTGGTTACCAACCAAGGTTGCAACCATGCCCACAACAAATCAATAAAGTTTAAAACAAGTTCTTTTTTATCTTTATAGGAGTAAAGGCAATTCAAACCCAATTTTTTAAAGTACTCCAATGCTACCATTAAATTGTTAAACAGGACAAAACACAGCTACCATTAAACAAGGCACTTGTCACTCCAGCCCCTAACCCTTGCATTTTAATTTAATTAAAGTCATGACCAAAATCAATCCCTCTCTCCCTTCCTTCGGCTACTAAGTGGATCTTGGAATTGGGTTGTAGGTGGAGGGTCAATTGTGGGTGCAGTAGATATGATTAAGAAACCCAATTCAAAAAATAAAAAAGGGTAATCCCTACCACAGTTTCCACCACCATACACACAGGTTAAAAAAAGAAGCCATAAGAAATAAACCAAAAGGGTCAGAAAAATAATACATATAAAACAAAATTCTTAAATTAAATCTCCCAACAGAAAAAAGGTTATGAAAAAAAGAGAAAAACTTAACCAAGATAAGCTGACCCCATCAAATCATCATGATGACTTAAGTGATAAACTATACATACTCTCCTCCAGCTGCACTTTGAACTTCTAGATGCTTTTTGTTCCAATGAGTCGGAAATCTTTCCTTTTCAGCTCCTATCTAACTGCTCTCTTGCGGATGGAGATAGTGAGTGATGGAGATAGAGAAATGATGGTGCCCTTTTATTTTTAACTTTCTTCCCCCCTCTAGCTTTTACAATTTCTTTAATGCTGTCATTGTTGGTAAAGCCCTTTTCAACCCCAATCAATGAGATCTCCAGTGCTTAGCCATTTCAAAACCATTTTTGCTATAGTGATAGTCTTCAATAGTTTGATCAATCTCAGCCTGTGTGTTCATCACAAAAGGCCCATACTGAACCACTGGCTCATTGAGTGGCTGCCCAGCAATGAGCACAAATCTCAATGGCTTTGAGGACTTGTTCCACACACTCACACCATCTCCAGGACCCAAAACAAGTACATGGTTAGCTGATATGGGTGTTTTGTTTTGGTAGCCAAAGACTCCTTCACCTTCAAGTATGTATGCAAAGGCATTCCATGATTCTGGGACGTGTTGATGAACTTGAGCTCTTGGCCTCAAACTAAAATCTAGGTACATTGTTGGGGTTCTGGTGTATACTGGAGATCGAACTCCCATTGATTCCCCAGCTATAACTCTGACTTCTGCCCCATCTTGCTCTGCACTTGGAATGTCCTCACTCAAAAGCTCCTGATACCTCGGTTCAATCCTGCATCAGGATTTTGGACAAGTATTTGTCATCTTTCTTGGATATGTCAAATGCAATCAAATTAGATTAACTTGTTGTGAACTAGTATTAGAAATAGTCTGGGTTTGCTAAACGGGAAATATTCTAGAAGATCTCATGAATTTACATGATTATGACAGACAGATACAGGTTAACAACAGTGCAGTCTTTCAAAAACTTTTCTGTTTTCAACAAAAAAACAAAAAAAAAAAAAAAGAACTCATCCTTCTTATCTCTTGTTTTTAGCCCCATATATTATTTTAATATCCATTGCTCCACAAACTACGTGGATAAAATACAATTATTAGTATTATTATATTATAGCAATTAATACAATATCTTACTGGTGAAAAAAAGGATAACTTTGTAATGAGTCAAAGCCTATATGAATGGAAGACAAAACAAAATACTAATACAGATTAATTAGCTAAAAATAGTTGACATAAATCTAAAAGGTTATTCATATGAAGTATGACCAAAAGTTTTCAAAGTCAACGAGTAATTTGTTGCTTGAAATATGGTGAATTGCTCACAGGGTGGCTCCCAGAATTCAGAATTGAGTATGAAAAGAAACAGAAGAGTAAACTAAAAGTTTCTTACATTTTGTCTTGAGAAGACAGATTGATCCAAAGCTGCAAACCCTTATGGACACCTTCTCCAGCAGGCATTTCAGAGTGGATTATACCCTTTCCGGCTGTCATCCACTGCTCAAAAGAAAGAAAGCAAAACCCAAAAGAGAATGAAAACCCAGAAATAGGATCCGATCTGTCATGTAGATTTTAAATCATTCAAAGAAGGAAACTTTTACCTGTACATCACCAGTGTGAATTGTACCCTTATGCCCAGCAAAGTCTTGATGGGTGATACCCCCCTGAAATCCATAAAAGCCCCAAATTTGAGTTCATTCTCCTTAAACCTTTAAAAGCTCCGAGGATCAAACTGTGATCAGGAATATGTCTTTTACCAAAGTAATGAAACAAGAATTGTACCTGTGTCATGTATGTAACAGTTTCAAAACCTGTAAAAACAAAAACTTTACATCAGTAGAATATAACAAACATTGAAAGATAATCCCTTTTTTTGTATTTTTCCCTCAAGACATCTGTTCTAAGAAATTCAACAACCTCTGTGAGGATGATCAGGAAATCCAGCAGGTGGAGACACTGCAAAAATCATTAATATAACAATTAGAAATGGTCAATCAATTCATAGAAAGAAAAAGAAAATGAAGTCCAAGAATGAGGGCCAGGCTATGGTAATTAACCATACCTGAAAAATCATCCATCATAAGAAAAGGATCCAAAGACTTCAATTCACTCCTGAAATCAAATGCAAACCAATAAAAAATTAAATCAAACTGTAAAAGGAAAAAGAAAACATCCCAGAAAGACAAAGACAAAGAAATGAAGAAAGGAAAAGAAAAGAAGAGAAAACCTTCCAATGCATCTCCTGACAATAGCACCGTCCCCTTCACGTTGATGCTTGGCAAGAACCTTTTTGGTCACCAATCTTGGTCTAGCGAAAGAGGTTGGATCCATTTCAGACATGATGTTTCTGACAATGGTTCTGTTTCTGTTAGTTGTAATTGATGTCTGGAACGATTGTAACACTGGCAGCAACAACCTCCTATGACTTGCTATTGCAGTGACAGCAGCTCTCATATAAAAACTGGAAGCAGTCTTCTTTTTCTTTTGGAGTGCTATATCTTTGTGCTTTGTAACAAGTATTTCTTTTTGATGGTATGTATGTTTGTGATCCTGATGTTGGGTTTATATAAGTACGGAGACCAAAAAAAAAAAGTTAACAAATAGGACGAGAAAAAGGAGAAGAAGAGTTTTTCCAAGGGGGTGTTTGGTTGGAGGCTCTGACGTAAGGGGAAGCTGGAGAGAGGCGTGGGGAAGTACTTGAGAGGGGACCCATTATTCCTTTCCTTGGACCAATCATCATGATGATGTCAAGCGTTTGTCATCCTGATGGGGGCCTCTCTCTCTCTCTTTCTCTGGTCAAGAAAGGCCTGGGACGTTCATCATTTTTCCTAAATAGTAGTATTATTCACATTTTTACACCATTATTAGGACAAGAAAAGGCACGTGCATCTCAGCTGATAGATTGCTGTTGGTCTCAGACTCCTCCTATTTCCATTGTCAAATTTCTTGTTTCTGGAAAAAAGGGTGCAATTATTAGATGTCCAAATTTGATTATGAATCTTATTTAGGTTGATAAACAATAAAATATAATGTCATTTTCTTCAAAAATTATACATTCAAGATCAACACTAACAACTAATCATGAAAATGTCGAAACTAAGATCAGTTGATGTTGAAGTTGAAGGGACCTTAATCATTGAACCAATTCCCCATCGTCACATGGAAAATTGTTTGCTCTTCAAGTGGGAAGAGGGGGCATTTGGGTGTTTGATGCGTGATGAATCAGGCATGCTGCTTTCTTCTGCTTTTGTTTTGTTATCATGCGTTATTTTCTGAAGCTCTCTCTCCCAACAATGGAAGGTCAATTCCTTTGGGATTTTCATGTTGGATTCCCAAATTTTCAGAAAACGCATAAGCCGAAAAAGGGGAACCCGCTTTTGTTTTCGACTTTAATCATAATGTTAAAAATGACATCTGCCATACCTAAGCATGGCGTTTGCATATTCATTTCAAAAGAACAAAAGGGGTCTGATCTTGACTCCTTCCCCAACTTGTTCGTTTTTTGTTTTAAAGTATTAAACCGCCAATGCTTATCTACATTACACGTATGGAACAGTATGGTCCTCCGATTTGTTTGACAACAGCGTCCTTTTTTTCTGCCAGCTGGCTCTTCCGGGCGATCGCCATGTGGCATTACATGTGCACATGGGGAGACCTGTCAGCATCACAGAAATATCAAATGGATTCATACTATCACATGTCTGCAGATGGCTTCAAGCCCTTGACCTTGCCACAATGCCACTTCCCAATTTTTAATCCCATTTATGTACTAGCAATCGTCAACTTCTCTGCATTGTCTACTTTCTTTATTGTATGGTCATGAGAAGAAATGCTTCCGGTTTCTATATAGAACTCTCTTCATATATAATGAATGTTGAATACTTCAAAGTTCAATTCATTATGCCATGGCCGGCGGCTATGCTGTTGAAAGCAAATTATAACAAAACAAACAAACAAAGAAGCCATCAGCTTTGGACAGGTTTCGTCACCGAAGGGTATCTCAACCCTCAATATTGGAGGTTTGGTCAGCAAAATGATAACTGATGACTTGGTGGCCATGTAATTCTGCTAGCCCGGACGTGGGGAAGGGAAATGGTTGCTCCTTATCCAAACTATTCTCTACTTAGTCGCAACTAGTTCCTATCTAACCTAACCTGATTGCCTACATCTCAACCTCTTACTGACCTATAATCTTAACATGTTGCCAACATTAAGACATCTCTCTGATTTACAGAGCAAGTTCAAGAGTTCTATGATCTCTGTCTCATCAACTTTACTCTTAAAACTTACTAAACAATAAGCTTAAGTTTCTCCAACATCCACCTTCTGTGCTTGTTTCAAGATATTACACTATCGTAACAAAAGTTTTCATAATGACTGAGGATAGACACCACTAGAAAGTTAATGCAATCAATTGGGAAGTGTAAAGAGAAAGGATTTGTATTTCAAGGGCAATCATTCATTATTCTTAAGGCCTTGATTCTAGCCTTGATTTGGCAGTCTATCAGTGTCAACCCATTAACTCGAAGATGTGGTGGAGAAAACTCCACAATATCTATGCATTGATGCTTTGAAAGGGCTTCTAATGGGATTGACATCAGCAACTATAGAATTTCATGAGCAATTTAGTACACAATCTACCACATAATCATTACCACCAAATCTGGCATCTGGTTATTATTCACTAAGCATACATAAAATCCAATAACATATAGTCAAGAAGTAGACACATTCTACTCTTTTTCTTGTTTCTAATGAATAAATAGATTAGAATATCTTTCCATTTATACATTACAAACACTTCATCTGACATAATGATCTTTGAAACTGAATATACCGCAATTGAAAAAAGAACACATGAATCTCCCCTTAGCATTAATTTTGGAGAAAAAAAAGAACTAAGCATGGGCTGAACCAATGGTCACCCAGGTCAACTTCTAGAAGAATTTGGTGGTAATTCCACTGAGGGCGATAGTGGGAGCTGTTGACTTCTCTACTAGGACATAGTAACGTGCAAAGGTTCATTCATGGAACTCTTTTGCATTCTTGAATTGGTAGGATATCCATTATTGGGCTACCAGGCGGATGATACAGCCCTGAGTTGCCCCAGGCCTGATTTCGATCTAAATCCTTGTGAATTATGATTTATGATTAGAGACTTCGACGCTTGAGAAAGAACACAAAAATGAATCTAACAGACTTCCAAAGCAAAATCGATGAAGGAAAAACCATTATAGACTAAATTTGCATTAAGCAAAGGATTACAAGGAAAAATGATGTTAACTTAGCCTGTTCTTTTCTTTTTTAACAAAAATGCAGGATACATTCACAACAAAGATCAAAATTTTTGAAGAATCTGACTGTTCTCTATCCATCAGCCAATTCTAAACTTTTGACCTTAAACTCATTGCCATTTGGTATTGGACCATAAAGACAGATGCGCAGATCACCTTGCACTACTTGTTGGTGAAAGTAGTTCTTATACAAATCCCAGAACTCATCTCTGCCATTTCAACAAAACATAAATGAATCAAGCACGGCTCAAATTTCTCAAGTCCATGTACAGACTTGGCATCAAAATGTAGCATGAACGTTGAGGGTACGGAAACAAACTCGTGCTGTGCCCAGATACACCATTTACAAAAGAAAAGTGATAACAGTAACTAGACAAACACAAATCACAATGAAACAAAAAAGTGGGGAAGATGATGATGACTTAAAAATGAGCTCATTAACATACCTGACTTGAGGAAGGGTAAGCAAGGAATAGCCCTTGACATCAGTGTGAATATCAAGCAGAATCAGTGATAAACGTGAAAGTCCCAATGCCTCAATGTCAATTAACTTTTTAATTCTGCAATTTAGATTACAAGAGAACAGGAAAACCATGATTCAATTAGTAATGATGAAAAACAAACACAAGAATATTGCCACATCACACCGCCAACCAAAATAAAAAATAAATAACCATGATAGAAGTCTGTAATTAACTAGTGATTACCCTTTTGTTTAGCCTGTGATAAATAAAGATATGTAGCTTTATCTTTATCATGTAGTTCACAATCTTACATATGGGCAATCAATAAAACATTTTCTACTTAATCAATGCTATTAAAAATATGGCTTAGTCAATGAGAAACTTTTATGAAAATAAAAGTACATTTTCACGTTTCTCCAGTTTATTTTGATTAAATTTATCAAAAGTTACCTATTTTATGCTTTATTCACGAAATATATGAATTTTTAATGGTTGAAGATCTATTCTTTTTCTGTTTATTTTATGTAGACGATATTAATAGCATTAAATGAATAAAATTTTGGACTACAATAACAACTTTACACTATTTTACAATAAATTAGACCTATTTCGCATTCCAGTTAAAACAAACAAATTCAGAGACAGTAGTATTATTTCTTTAATCACTAAGTAGATAACATCTCGTTTATTCACTTTTACATGTAAATTACTGATTAAGATAAAACTATTTAGCTTTCCATAACCATTCCCTCGCAAGATACATGATGAAACACCTAAATGCAACAGACTGATAAAGGGCATTCTGTGCGGGAGTTCTAGGAGCTAATTTATCTAAGTTCTACAATGAAATTACTTGAATAAGTAAAATTTTATTGAGGAGGTACGTCATCTAAACCCAAGTAAAAGTACCATGTTCTATAACTTGCAAAACAACAAGTTTAAGGGAAAAAATTACTATCCAAACACAACAGTTTGGAAATTGAATTCAAAATTCAAAAAATCAAGCCCACTAATTAATTTTAACATATTTAGCATTCATCTTCTGTGCAACTTTCTTTATATTGTTGGCCAAGTTAATTTAATCCAACAAAAAAAACATCAGACAACAAATAATGCCTGTTCCACTATGTAAGTCAACTACAAGGATGATTTATTCCATTTAGGATCATATCTTGTGTAAATCAATATAAGGTTCCTTTTGAGAATTCCATCCACATCTTCTTGTCCCCCCCTCCCATTTTGACATTGTCATCCTCCATTACATCAGATCTTCTTAAAAGATCATTTGCAGGCATGCATCTCACATGTCCAAACCAACTTAATTCTATCTCCTTCATTCTGCTCTCGGTTAGCACTAAGCCAACCTTTTCCTAGATGCACTTGTATCTAATGTTAACTTACTATTACCACATCCACCACAATATTCACATTTTAACCACGCCAATTTTTTGGATGTGTTAAAACTTAACTGCACAACACTCAATGCCACGAAGCATCGCTACTCTTATCCTTGCTCTGTGAAATTTCCTCTTATGATTACTGGTAATTTGGCAATCATACAAGATCCTGAAAATGTTTTTCTAGCTTATCTAATTAGCTTGAATCTCATAGATACATATCCATCAATTTCACCATCCTAAATGGTAGAAACAAGCACTTGCTATTTAAGTACTCCATAACTCCACATACAGATCACTACACCATACATGAGCTTGAATATATGCAAACCCTATTACACACTCCTTTCTTCTCATGGCCATCCAAAGGACTTCCAGGAGGACCTTGACATAAGCTTTTTCCAGATAAATAAACACCACATGTAGGTCTCTTCATTTACAGGTATAAAATCCATCAAAGTCCTTAACAAATAAATAACTTAAATGATATTAAATCAAATTAATTTTCTGGTGCACTACAGCCTTATAAGTCAACGTTTGCTTGATTTGCTCTTTCCCATGATTATATCTATAACTCATATAGATCACTGCTCCACCATACATGCCTTCAATAGCTTGAATATATGCAATGTCCAATTACACACCCCTTTCATCTCAGGCCCATCCAAAGGACTTTGGATTTTAACATAAGCTTTTTCCAGGTCAATAAACATGATATGTAAATCTCTTTATTTGGTAAATATATCCATAAAAACCCTTAAGAAATAAACAACTTCCATAACATAAAACCAAATTGATTTTCTGATGCTCTACAGTCTTATAACTCAACTTTCACTTGATCACTCTTTCCAATGATTTTATCTGTAACTCATCAATTTGATACCTCTATAGTTGGCATAATTATCTCTCATTCTTATGTATAGATAATTGATCTTTCTCCACCAATTTAAATTTAATCTGATTCACTTAAATTCTATGATTACCCAAAAAGACTGTCATGTTCAACTTTCATCTTGAGACAACAAAGTTGGCTTTGCTAAACTGGTAGTTAGTTAGTTTGATGGCAAGATTCGATGACTAACCTACTTGGTGTACCACTAGCAATGTTAACTCGGTTCTTCAGTAAAGATACCTGCAACAACCAAAAATGAAGGAAGATAAGCACAAGCATAAATTAACCAAGAGATAGGGCCTTGATCAACTACCTATCAACTAACCAGAGGCCTGATATAACAGTTCATTAACATGATATGCAAAAGCAATTTGCACACACAAAAATTGTTTAATTTCACTAAGCCATCATAGGTAAGCAACATAACGCAACTAAATAGCATCTGCAACAAGTCTATACCATATTCAGATGACCTTTCCTAGCACACCACTTAATGAGACCATAACTGCATAATAACCAATAACTTTTACCATTAAGTGTCCTTTCTCATAATTAATCAATCATGGGGAGTCACAGACTTAACATCTACTATTGTCCAAATTGGATTCCATCAAGCTAAGCTGTCTCCAAAAATATTTTCAGGAAACAACATATTCTAGTAAAATCAGGATGACATTAGATTCAGAACATGCAGCATTCCAGTCTCAGAAACAGAAAATTGAAATGATGAAAATTCATCCTTGTTCAATTTTTTGACACCCAGAATGAGGCCTAGATGTGAAATTAAAATTTCAAATGATTTCCAGCCACACACGAATATCATACCCATACCAATGTGATGGCAAGTCAAAACAGGTGCTTCAGCCAAAAGTGTGAAAATTGTGTGACGAAGATTAATGGTATTGTGGTAATTTCCATGTAAAGTCTTCTTATGTCTTCAAACTTTTACATTACTTTAGAAATTTTTTTTTTAAAGTAAACTTGGGTACCTTATTATCAAGTTCTAGGGTATAAGCATGTAACTTCTTTCTTCTTTCTCTAATTTTAACTCTGTTTCAAATTAGAAATCAACCCTAAATCAAACCCTTTAAACACTATAATAGAAATTTATCTAATCTTAATCAATCTCTTGCTAAAGAAAACATCCAACCAACCCTCAAGACTCCATCTTTTCCAACCTATACCAACCATCATACTAATAAAACCCGGAATCAGCCATTTTTTCTTAACTATAACCAATTCTTCTTAGTTTGTGCAAGCCCCTGGTTCTTTATCAGATTTCAATACAAGGACCACAATTTACAATTGCAATGCTCTTATGAATTCACAAAATCAAATCTCAATTCTGATCCACTTGCACAAATCTAAACCTTCAATATGATTACACTATATTTGTCTGAAGTTGCTCTCTTATCAATAACTATCTACTCCACCCATTGTCAAATACATTCTAAGTGATAAAAGAACATTACATTTTAGGCATAGCAGAATCACAAAAAATACAAGCCTCTCAACAACATAGATTCTACCCCATAAGAGTACAAGTGACGTAACTAACAACAAACAAGTAGCATTCAAAAATTGAGGATCAAAGTATAGAAAAACTACCTGTTCATCAATTTTCATGTGCTTTGAAAATAACTTTACAGCACGACATTCTTTAGTACATGAGCGCATGCCCCTAGAGGAAAATAACGAAATTTTCAGTTCCCTTCTGGCTACAGTTTAAAAATAAATCAAACTAAAAAAAATCATTAACATGTACTCCTAGAAATTGGGAAACAAAAAGCTCTTTAAATTCATCTATTGAATCAAAATTTGCAAGTGCTAATTACTTTTCTCTTCTTTTCACTTCTGAGTTCTGCCCATTTTGCTATCCAAACAAAAGAAATCGTTAATTTTCTTCTCTCCAACTCTCAATCTAAAACAATGTTAAGCAATGGCTATATCTAACATAACAGTTATTAGCTCCTTTTATCTATTTTATTTTTTCTCTCTTTCCAAAACAAAATGAAAAGTAACAAAAGTAACAACGAGTAGGAGCCTAACGAACCTCAAAAGTTCAATAGATCTTAATGCTGAAGTAGCAACAACAAGAACAGCAGGACTTCCTGCTTCAGTTTTCCCTTCAATGAGCTTCCCTTCACAAAGTTCTTCTTTCCATTTTGCCCCAAAAGCTTCCTTTATATATTTCTCTAGCCTCATTACATCTTGACCCGACTCCTGAGAAACATCCAAAATACAACTATCTACACACAAAAAAAAATCAATGACTCTTTTTAAGTTTTCATGTCAGAGTAGTAATTTAATTTTACCTTTAATAGACTCCAATTCTAGAGAAGAGAGTTGGACCCCATTGGCGGATTGAAACTGACTAAGAAAGTAACTGAGTTGCTGCCTCGGTGTCGCGGGTGGTGGCCGTGGGTTGTTGCTGTTGTTGCCGGTAACAACTGTCGTTTTGTTTTTGGTTTCGATTGGGTCGGTGTCGTTTTGGTGGTTGTTGTTGTTCTTCGTCTTCTTCTTCTTCTTGGACTTGGATTTGGGTATGTCGGACTTGGGGCCTAGAGGTTTCCGGTTGTTTCTAGGGTTTTGGCGAGCTTTCTGTTTTTTCTCCACTTTCCCGCTCCCCATTGCTGCTGCGGTGCGGCTTTTCATGGAAACAAAACGCTTGTACTAGGTTTTTAAACGTTAACTAACAACCGGTACAGTGTTACCGTTATTTGTATTTTTGTTTTCTTTAGGATTAAATACTTGTTATTTTTTATAATAAAATTTGATGGAAATATCCACTAAAATCTTATATTCATGTATTTTATTTAATTTAATTATTAACTCAAAATTGAAGTAATTTAATATTTTAATTTTAAAAATTACTTCAATTTAATCTCTCTTATTAATGATATTCAATTTTGACATTCAAATAATGATGTCAACATTAACATCAGTATTTATATGACATCCGTATAATGACGTAGATGTTATGTGACACCAACTGGATAACGTGATAATGTCATGTGGTCCTGGTATGTTGATGTGGTATTGACATGCAACATGTCAATGCCACATGGCAAATAAAAAATTTTTCAAAAATTTCTTTTTGCTATGTTATTAGGGTTAAATTGAATAAAAATATATAATATAAGAATTAAATTGAACAAAATTGAAATGTTAAATGACTAAATTGAAAAAATATTTAAAAAATGTAAATCTTTAAGTTTATGGTAAATATACTTATTAATAAACTAAATATTTAAGTGTAAAAGATTTATAGTGTTAAAAATATAGATAAATATTTTTATACTTGATTATTTGATTGTAGAATATGTACATTAATTTATTTTCTTTTCAAAAATTAAATTTGAATTCTCGTTCTATTAAAAACATTTGAAATTTTTTTTTTATTGAAGTCAAATTCAGATAAATAACTTGCATTATGTTAGATAAAGAAAAGAGATATAGAGTTAACGATAATTATAAAAATAATTCTTTATTTTGACTTGCTTAATTTGGGTATGACCTCTTATTACAATTACAAAATCTGAGTTATTTCACCTCTTTCATTTTTTATTTATTTTTATATTTTTATTTATTTAATATTTCAAGTTATATTTTTTAGGTTGAAATTTATTTGATTAAAAGCTACATTTATGATTGATAGAATTGAATATAATTGTAAATATTTATACAATTTTATTTTGTATTTACAAATTTTTTATAGATCTAAATTAATAATGTAAATTTAAATTTAACAGAATTTGATTGTGGTATTTAAACTTAAATAAAATCATTTTAAAGAAATTTTGAGTAAATTTAAATAAAAGGTAAATTGAGTAAGGGTTAAATAATTTCAAAAGAATTGATATTTGTAAATTGTAAAAATTGTAACTAAATCAACCTATTTTGTTTATTTGAATTCAACTCAAGTTAAAAATTAAGTCAAATAAATTTTAAATTCTTATACTATTATAAATAGAAAAAAATTTTATTTAGTTTTTTTATATTATTTTATTTCAACATAATGCAAGTTATTCATATAAATTTGACTTTAAGTATGAATTTTTTGTCAAAAATTTTTTTATAGAAAGATAATTCAAACATAATTTTTGCTGAAAATATAAATTAATGTACATTGTTTAGAATCATTTAATTAAGTATAAAAATATTTATATATATTTTTAATATTATAAATATTTTACACTTAAATGGCTGACTTATTAATAAGTATATCTATCATCTACTTAAATATTTATATTTTTTAAATATTTTTTTCAATTTAGTCACTCTTCATCTCAATTTTGTTCAATTTAATCTCTATATTATAAATTTTTATTCAATTTAATCCCTATGATATGGCACAAAAAAAAAATTAAATTTTTTTTATCCGTCACATGGCACTAACACATTAGTATATTAATGTCATGTCATCATATATAGAGCCACGTGATACTACCATGTCATCAAGTTGGTGTCACGTGACATGCCACATCATCATGTGGATGCCACATTATCAAAATATGCCACCGCTGATTTCATCTTTTTAATAGGCACAATTGGATGTTGTTAGTGAGAGAGACTAAAAAGTAATTTCGAAAATCAATGAACTAAATTATTTCGATTTTGAGTACATTTACTAAATTGAACAAAATGTATGTGTACAAAAACTTAGTGAGTATTTTGACCAATAAAAATTATGCTGTGAAAATTTTAAACAAATTTGCTTCATAAACATATAATTTTGTCAATAGATGGCATAATATTTAAACAACTCTTAAACTATTCAGAAAAATTCAAATAATTCCTTTTACTTTTATTACACTAAATTAGGTTTTTATATTTTTATTTTAAATCAAATAAGTTTTATATTTTTATTTATAGTCAAATAAATATTATGATTAATTATTGATTTAATCAAAAAATTACTTATCATTGTATGTCATTGTCATGTGATGCTAACGTGACATGTTAACATGTCATAATAAATAATGACATGATATATTCATGTGACATGATAACATAACTATATCGTTTTTTTCACCATTTATATTAACGTAGTATAGACACATTGTATAAAATTATAATAAATATTTTAATTAAAATAATTAATCAATCATTAATTATAAGAGCTTATTTGATTCAAAATAAAATGATCAGGACTTTATTAAATGTTATAAAAGAATAAGAATTTATTCAAAATTTCTTAAATAATTTAAAGATTTTTTGAATACTATACCTAAATAAATTAATATTTCATATTTGGTGTATATGATAATTTATCACAATGTTTTCTTTACTCTTTTATATAATATATTAAGTAATAGATTAATAAAAATATGTAACGTAAAACAAAAAAGCCACAAAACTTTCTTATTAAGACAAATTGTTATTTGTTATAATTTTCGTTATTATTTAATATAATAAATTAAAAATATACAGATAAAAGTATGAAATATCAAACAAAATTGATACAAATTTTTGTCATACCATGCAACTTTTAATTGCTTCTCGTTACAAATTTTGATTATGTGTAACATTTTTTTTATTCCTTAATACAACTTTTTATTATTTTTGTTACAATTTTTTATTATTTATTACAAATTTTTTGTTGCTAATTTTTGTAAAAAAGTTTTTGTTACTGGAAGTATATCGACAAATAATGTCACAGCTTTCTTTTTTTAATAAAAAGCAATAACGTTACTACTTAGTTATAACAAATTTGCTATAACAAACTAAATGTGAAAACAAATACTTATTAAAGTCAAATACTCTATCACTTCTAATTTTTAATTATAATTACACATAAATTTACTATTTTATAAAATATACATTTCACCTCAAATAATTAAAAAATGTTAATATTTAAATTAAAATATCTAAAATACTTATTTATTTATTTATTTATTTATTCTCGTTTAATCACTTTGTGACCAGATTGACTCATATTCAACTAAATTTCACATGGAGCACCAAATCTAGACCACTAAGATTGGTGCTCCTCAATAAAGGCTTTCTAGCCCCTTTCCTCCGCCTCTGCTTTAAATGTAATTTTCATGATGCTTGGACTCCTAAATTCAAAGTCGAATTGACTTATGATGAAGATTGTGAATCAAAGTAGGTGAACCTACCTAAACTGTGCATTATGATTTTCTATTTTTATTTTATGTTTTATTTTTATGGTTTTACAATTTTAATGACAAATAAATTTGTTTGCCCTGCATCTACATCAAAGGTACCCATTACCAAGTCCTCGCATGGACAACTAAAAGTCAATAGTCAATTTAGAGAAAAAAAAATAACTTAGTCAATATTTTTGTAATATTCATTTAATATGAATATAATTATTAGAATTTTATATGGAATCAGAATTAATTATTATTAATTTAAATTTAAACTTTCAAAGTTTTTGTAATTTAAGTTGGACTAATGATACTTGGATTCGATTTATTATAACTTAATAATTATTTTTCAAATTAAAAATTAAATCTAAAAAAAAACGTACATCTATTTGATAATTAATTAACAAGTGAAACAGTTGCTGTAAAAAAAAAAATTGAAACAGTCAATTACTATGAACAATTGAAGAAAAAGTTAAATGCTGGCTGTAACGAACTGTTACATTTCTTTTATAATAATTGGTTAAAAGTTAAAAATATGAAATTACTTTGAAAAGAAGTGAACAGAAATATAAGAAAAAAGAAATGGAAAACACCATAATAAGATAAATAAATAAATAAATAAAGTAGTAGCAGTTTTCATTTCAAAACAGAAGAAACAGGCAACGAAATCCAAGGGGCGTTGAAAGCGGATTGTTGCTCGTTTTTTTTTTTCCTCTGATTTTTGATTTACTTTGCTTTGCCCCCAGCAAAGTAAAAATAACTCATTTGTTACTGTTCAAACTCAGTATCTGTGAAACCAACTTCCGTAGGCTATGGCCCCTGGTATGAAGATCGTTTTTGGATTGTTAACATTTGTCACTGTGGGAATGATTATCGGTAAGTATTTTTCCACTCGATCCAAAGCTTTCTTCTAAAGACTTTCTTGTGTCACTCTTTTAAGTTTTAACTCTCAAACACCTTGTTGGGTATCTCTTGTTCTTTTCTGTTTAATTGATGTTGTCTGCTTTTCCCACTTTCTTTATGGTTTTAACATAATGGGTTTTCTTTTTTCTTCCTTGAAATATGTAATTGAAAAGCATGAAAAGAGATTTAGCTGAATAGATAGATGGATTTAGTTAAGATGAGAATTGGGTTTTTGTTTCCTTTTGCTGGTTTTGAATTTTTAGCGAATTGGGTTCAAATAATTCAATCATATTTGTTTCAGAATGAGTAACATGTGAAGTTTTCTTCTAATTATCAACGTGTATGTCATACTTGGAGAGAGTCTTTCTACTGACATGGACAATTATAGTAGCCCTGGAGCATGGATTGAATTTTTCAGTTGTTTTGCTGAGTGTTATGATTATGGGAAATGCAGGTGCTTTGTTCCAGCTAGCTTTTATACGCGGATTAGAAGATTCATACGGTATTATGATATTATATATGTAGTAGAACTTTTTAATGTTGCAGGCTCCATGTTCAATATATATTCCAATTTTCCTTCTTTGTTTTTTTTTGTTTTTTAATTTCTCTTAACATGTTTAATAGGTAGTGACTTTCCAACTGCAAAATTGCGTGTAAGTCAGAGTGATGGCTATCCTAAGTTGCCAAGAGGTTGGTATGATTCTTATTGGTTCTCAGACAACAAAGTAATGGAAATTTATTTAACATAATCAAACTTTGGATAAAGAATCTTTAGTTTTAGCCAAATTGTATATTTTGCTGGAAGTTCATTGATGTATTTTGTCTTTTTACTTTTTTATATTTTCAGGTATGAGTCATTGGCATGGTGACAAAGAAGCAGAAATTTTGCGTCTTGGATATGTATGTTTCTTATTTTTTTTTACCTTCATCTTTTTTTCTTTTTAATTTTTCAATTATTAAAGTTCTAGTGATATTTACGAGCCGGAATTTTTTATAAAATTAATAAAGTTTTGAATTTGCAGTGGAAAAGGGAAACAAAGAACAAAATTAGAAAATTTTCCATGACAACTGGTGGTGTTGCCCTTTGGCTAGTGTTGTTTTAAAATATACTAGTACTTAGTCTGTGCTTTGCAGCAGGTGCAAAACTTTTTTATTTTCTTTGTTTCTCTTAAAATTAATCCAAAGTTTGTATTGTGCTTACATTAATGCTTTTGAAACCTTGATTCATGTTTTTTATAAATTTCTTTTTCCAATTTGAGTGGAGGAATATGTTGTTTTTTTCTATTTTCTAACAAGCCCCCTCTCAAACCAGCCCCATGGGCTTGGTGGTGTGGACTAAGCACAACCCACCACATTTTTGGTGCACATCTCTACTGTAACTAGCCATTTGCAGTAGTAATCATACTTAGATTTGCATGGCTTAATCATAGAGAATGATGACAGCTCATTCTTGTTGCCTCACCTAATATTTTAAGCTTTTAAGTGGAGTTTTTACCCTCACAAATTATAATGGAATAAAATAATAGAGCAGGATTTGATGTAAAGGGATTGATGGACGAAAAGTGAGGAAAGGGGTGGGGGGGAGCAGACTTTGAAGCGAAGGAAATCGGGTGGATGGAAGGGGGGTTGGGGGGTGGTGGACAGCCTCTCTATGCATATTAAAGCATGACAGAGTATAAATTTAACCATTGATGGAAATGAATAATTTACCCTATATTTTTTTATACTTACGTGAAATTGATCCAGAAGATGATTCTCCTTGCATCTTTCAGATTTTCAACGAAAGAAAAAGTTTGACTTTCCTTTGTTGTGATGATGTAGGTCAAACCTGAAATAATCAGCTGGTCACCTCGAATTATTGTACTTCATAATTTCCTTAGCAACGAGGTATGTATGTCATCAATGACTGAGAACTAATTGTGGTACTACAAATTATGACATTGTAAATTCTGATTCATATAATGACTAACTGATGTAGGACAGCTATGTGATTAGGGCTTTTGGCAGCTTTAAGGTTTAAATTTTTTAGAAATTGGGGGAAATTGAATAATGCAGAAGAAGAAATTTGCAAGCTACACATCGTTGGTTGATTGCATTGTGCAATCATGAGAACAATAATGCTGAAAATTCTCTAATAAGAATTCTATCTCTCAATAAAAAGATTACATTGATATATGGACTCCTAGCATTCCTTATCCAGTAAGAACTAGCAGTCGTAGTTAAAAAAATCCTTAGATTCCACCTAGGAAACTTGCAAACTTGACTTAAAACACTAAAACTTGAAACATAGAATTATCCTGAAAAAGTAAAAATAAAAATCCAATAACATAAGGAAAACCCAATTAAGACTTAATTAGACTCAAAATTTTCAATTTCTAGCAAGCCTACCAGATCAGCCTTGATTATAACTTTTCTACCAGAAATTTGCAATTTCTAGCAATCCAATAATATAAGCATTCAATCATACTTTTCTAGCCTAATATTTAGTTATGTAGCAAGAAAAAGAATAAACTCATTATGATTAAATGCTAGGTAGACAAGTATTAATAGGCTGGAAAAGAAATTTGTAAGCAAAGGCAATCTCTGCTAGGATAGAATAGGCTAGTATGTGTCTTTTCCGTTTGTCGTCAAGGAAGTAGGGTTAGAAGATTGACCTTGTTTCTAGTGACGTAAATAGCTCCTTTTAAAATATCAGTGCTCTCCCACTTATGGCTGACTGCATCCATCATATGCTTAATGGTACTGAAGTATTGTTTTATTTTAAGCACTAATTTTTTAAAACAACCTCATTTGCCCTAAGTTTAGTGGTTTGGAAATGCTATATCCCCAAGTAATTCAGCACAACAGAGTTTTAAATTATAGCGTTATAACCTCTGCAGGAATGTGACTACCTTAGAGCCGTTGCCCACCCTCGACTTCAAATTTCTACTGTGGTGGATGCAAGAACTGGGAAGGTATATCTAACAACTTTTTCAATTCCTTGAATTTCATTTTGATGGGGTAACAGATTTTTTTGCATGTTAGTTGCTTTCTAATAAAAAAATGTCTTCTTTTTATAGATCTTCTATTAAGTATCTAGGTTATTTATATTCGTTGAGGTGATATATCGACTTATGCATATATATGCATGTAAAGTATCACCTTTTTTGTCTATTTGATGCGTAAAGTATCCACCTTTTAAAGTTTGCTGGAAGTTAGTGACTGGAGATCTTGTCTTTTTTTGAATTCAAGATTTCTTGATTAATAGCCTATCAACCTTTATAACTGTATGAAGCCTTTTAAATTTATAAATGAAGCAAACGAGTCCTTATTTCGCATTTATTGATTGGGTTTGACTTGAGAACTTAATTAGGTAGCTGCTTGTGTTTCTTTATCGTTGCACTTTTCTCACTTTCAGTGGTTAATTTACTACGTAGGTGCTTGTTTGACCAATCAGACTTTTGTATTACTTTAAGGGTGTCTAAAGAAGAAGGACCCTCTTTCTTATTACTTTACCGTAAAGGATACTTAAGCATGAAGAACCTAACTATTATGATTTGTAGAGGTGGCAATTGGGTGAATTGACTTACCTTAATTAGCTGCATCTACTTCACATACAGTGTATATAGTAAAATGGAATATCTTCTTACATATTACCGCAAGCCTAACTTTAGAAGGACTCGTCCTCTTCTTGTGTTGTTAAGTTTTAATACTTTCAGTAATGATGCTGTGCTGAATGATGACAGTTATGGTCATAAGTTTAATCACAGCACAAAACATGTGTTTCCTATCTTTGGCCTGTTACTTTTACTTACAGTAACGTATTTGTCAAGGCAAGTGTTGATCTAATGATGGCTTCTGTTTCTCAGGGAATTAAGAGTAATGTCAGGACAAGCTCTGGTATGTTCCTGAGTCCAACAGACAGAAAGTATCCAATGATAAAGGTTAGTTTTCAAGTCACTTCTCTCCAACATAAATGTCTATGCCATCAGTCCATTCTTTTATGAGCTGATCAATTGCATAAGGAAGCATAGAAAATGATTTTAATCCCCATTGTAGATGGTTTAGATTTTACTGATGCATAATGCATCTATTAACAGCCAGAGATAAAAAAAAAAAAAATCACAAGCACTGGTCCAAATTGCCATATGAATGACGTAATCAGATATATATACTATAGCTGGTTTGATGGGAATGTCGATGGGAATTGTTGCCAGAATTGTGTATTTAGTGAAGGGTCAAAAATGGCATTATGACTACACCTGTAGGGAGAGACCTTAGAGGAGACACTGACCTTTGGTATTGAAATTGGAAATTCGAAAACAGATGATGTGCTGTTTTGGTATGATCACATTGCTTTTAGCAGAAGATGCCTTACACCCATTGTTTACTAAATAAACTGAGTTGCTATTCATTCCCTGTCTGGTGAAAGCAGAATTGTATATTTTTACATGAAGTGATTGTGGATCAAGTACAGATATTAATCTTGTGCATCAAAATTAAGTGACTGCTAAGTAATTGGGATATGGTCATGATATGCACAGATTCATGCCATGAACTGATTACAATAATTTAAAAAAGGTCTAAAACTCTGCTGCCACTGGAGTGGCAATGAATAGAGAGAGGATCCACTGGTTATTCGACTTACTCAAATTGTTCATGGTGGCTTATATAATTTCCCTGTTACTAAGCTCTGTATATTCTTTTGCTGGGCAAAGAGATAGTTTGTAAAACTGCCCACTCACAAAGGCTTTTCAAAATAGTTTGTAACGGTCTTGTTCTCATTGACCCAAAGGAACTCTGCACTCGGTTCTGTGTTATGTTTATAAGATTTATCGTTTTTTCTTTTTTTGACAAGTAGTAAGTAGTCTTCTATGGGTTTATCTATTTTTACTAAGGGTTTACACTTAAAAGCATGGTTTTGCAAATATTGGCACTTGATATGCTGGCTGCAATTCTTGGAATCCAGAAACATATGTTGTTTCTAGCATTACAACTGTTGCTTACATCTATCTTCTTCAATTGCCCAATAAAGTGCGTAATTGAGTGTTTCCTCCATTTCTTTTTCCTTGGAACCTTAGGCAATTGAAAAGCGGATTTCTGTCTTTTCTCAAATACCAGCTGAAAATGGGGAGCTTATCCAAGTTTTAAGGTGGGTGTCTGTCTTAAATTTCTGTAAAATATTGCTCAAAAGCAGGAAAACTGATATGTCGTGTCATCAAGGCTAACATATAATGCAGCACAGGTATGAAAAGGATCAGTTTTACAAGCCCCACCATGATTACTTTTCTGATACTGTAAGTTATCTGCCCTTATCAAAATTGACATTGTGCATCTATTGATTGTGTAAGTTATATCTATTCTTGTGATATGGAGGAATTCCGATCCATTTCTTTGCGACTCTTGCAGTTTAACTTGAAGCGTGGTGGTCAACGAATAGCAACAATGCTTATGTATCTAAGCGATGATGTTGAAGGAGGAGAAACATATTTCCCTATGGTAATTACCTTTTTATCAAAAAAAGAAAAAAAACCCTGAATTTGATGCGTAACTTTTGTTAATCATATTATGCAGATGTGCTTCTACTGCATATAAAGAGATGTTCATCTTATTCATCTTTTTTATGGGTATTCTGAGAATAACTGTCAAGATGCCTTTGGTTTGTGGCACTTTTCTTAACTTGCGTATGCAATTTGGTAGCTGCTTTCCAAACTAATAAAGTTCATTGAGTAGTTCTTTGATACTGTGCTAGAAAGAGTAAGGCACAGAAGTTTTGTGAAGTCTGTTTATGGGTGTTAAGGGTAAGCATTGAACATTGGGGTTTTTAAGGTTTAAAGTTGCAAAGACAGCTGATTAGCTTTAACAGATGGAAATTGGGTTTAATTGGCTGAGTTATGATGGCAAAGTGGTTTTTGGAAGTGTGGATATGACTAGAATTTTGGGGCAATAAGAAGACAACAGAATTTAATGTTTTAGAGGAAAGTGGTGGAGTTGGAGAATCATGGTGATGTAACACTCCAATGGACAAGACAGGATTCAAATCCTATATAACATCCAATATTTCTTTCACTGTCTTCGCGCGAGTCTTGATGTACTCTCAATTAAAAATCCATTATATGAGAAGATCCGTAATATTGCAATGGTGAATAAATGCTACAGGAAAAGAGCTTTAAGAATCTACTCTTATGGAAAACTGTTAGGAACAGAATGAGGAAGTAGGGTCCAGGATAATGAATGGTTAGCAATATTGCTGAATTGCTTTTGGTACAGAGTAGGTGGGAAGAAGTTGAATCATATTACTGAAGTTTGAAGTAGTTGTGGTTGGTATTCTTTCAAAACTCAAAATGAAAACTCAATTACCCTTCTTCATCTTCATCTTCATCTTCTGCTTTTCTTTTTTTTTTTTCCTGGGTTTTAAAAGTTTTCATATAGAGTCCAAAGTAACTGTAGCAAAAGGCTGATTAAACCCAATTGAAATGGCTGGTTTAGTTTGATTTGCTTTTTTCATTTGTCCTTTTTCAAACTTCTAGTGATGGTGTTGGCAACTACATACTGTAGCAATTTTGTAATTTTGTCGCATTATGAATGGTAGACGATGTCAATTTCTTGGGCTGACATTCATACATCACTTCTTAAATGTGATTTTATTCAGCAAGAATATTTGTTTAAGTTTTAAATTAGATGAGTATTATCATTCTGTACGAGGATGTATGCTCATTGTAAATTGCAGGATTGCTCACACAATATATTGAATTACTCAAAATATAAGTACTGTTAACTCAATCTCATGTGGCTAATATTTGAGATCCATCATATATGGCAGTTAACAAATACTTTTTCTGCTCATCTGTAGTTCTTATTTTTCTTGGTGAAATCACCGTAACCCTGGATATGTTCTATCAGACATATAATACTCTTCTTTCATATTTTTGACCATATGGTCGAATGGCTTGGCTACAATGAAGTGCAGGAAAATTGTTATTTGCATTCATGGTGGGTTGGTGTTTGTGTTTTTTGAAAACTGTTCAAGTTGTGCACTGAGGCATGCTTGACACAAGGCAATAACCTATCACTATCAAGCATAAAGTGTAAAGTAGTTTAAGTATTAAGTGATCCTGATTGCTGTGAGCTCATATATCTTTTATTCTAGCATGCAAGTGGACAGCCTACTTCACAATCTTATCAGGTTTTAATATGATTTGGCTAGTGAATCATTAATGGAGAAAAGTGAAGTGTATGCACTGTAGGAAGCAATTAGGCCCACTTCTCTTGTAATTCTCAAGAGTACTGGCAGCTTGTCTTCAATTTCTCAACTTCTTATAATATTAAGATATTAATTCTATTGCGAAGTATACAATTTACTTTTTTATGTCTTTTTTATCACTAGTTACTCCAAGTCTTTTTGAATTTTCTTCAAGATACTTGCACCTTTTATTTATGAAAAGCCTTATACTTTTCCTTGCATAACTGCGGGCCACTCAATTTAAGTATTATCTTGTCATGCATCCCCTTGTTTGATTTTCTCAAATGTTTTTTCTTTTCAACCTTGTCTTTGGCAATTATTAGATGTTATACCTTTTATTGCATTGGTTTGTTAAACATGTGATGTAATCTCAGGCTGGTACGGGTGATTGTAGCTGTGGTGGGAAGATTGTGAAAGGGCTGTCTGTAAAACCAGTCAAAGGAGATGCAGTGCTTTTCTGGAGCATGGTTTGTTTCCTTGCTCTTCATGATAAATTTAAATTGTTTCCTTTCTCAAAAGAAGGTATCTTGTATGATACCTCAGATTTAGATTGGTTTAAAAAGATTGCTCTGATTTCATTAGCTTTGTTGTTTGCATTGCTATGCTTCTCTCAGGGGCTAGATGGACAGTCGGATCCAAATAGCATACATGGAGGATGTGAAGTTTTGTCAGGAGAGAAGTGGTCAGCAACAAAATGGATGAGGCAAAAGCCTACTTTCTGATATTAAGTCCTTGTCCATCTTTTAGATATATTTATGGATAGGGGGGTAGCCTTTCACTATGTCTGGAAATTCACATCTAATGTTTTAGCCAATGAGTAATAATTTAACTCTTAAAAGTAGGAAGTTAGTATTGCCTATATACCAACATTGAGTTCGGCACTTGCACCATCAAAATACCATATAAGAATAGTGTACAGCTTGAGACAGGAAGAATTTGATTTAGTAGCATCAGTCATTTTTTTGCACCTATTTTAGGAGTTTACTTTGATGCCCTTCATGGTTACCCCCATCCCCAACCCAAGGACAAAGTTTCTGTATGTTGTTTTCGGACATTATTGTCCTTGCATAGTCATAATGGTGAATTTAGAACCCTTTGTAGCAAACATTTGTTGTAATGAGTTGTAAGTATCAATTTCCATCTTGCCTGCTTTTAGTCCTTTAATTTCCATACCTGTCTCCTCTTGGACTCCTTC
Source organism: Theobroma cacao (assembly GCF_000208745.1). Taxonomy (NCBI): domain Eukaryota; kingdom Viridiplantae; phylum Streptophyta; class Magnoliopsida; order Malvales; family Malvaceae; genus Theobroma; species Theobroma cacao. The sequence continues at coordinate 24,859,335 of NC_030853.1, read as the reverse complement.
TGCCATTGGTATCTGTGGAAGTAAGAGCATTAACCATGCAAGAGGCAACTATTCTTGTACCTCTTCCATTTGCACCTACTGTTTTCCTTGGTCTCTCACAAACTCAGCAAAAACCAGCTTCCCTTTTGTCAAGTTACGATTTACCAAACCATGCAGCTATCTTCATAACAATCTTCATCTAGTAGGTTGGTTTCCCAATTCTTTCTCATAAGCCTCCTTCACCAATTTCTTCAAACCTATGCCATAGATGAAAGTATTTGCTAGAATGAATTTCCATCATCCTTTCTTTCACATATTAGTATTAATATGCTAGAGTTAGGAATGAGCATTATGACCTTTGACAATGGAGGATCACCAATGATGTTACCACCAAATATTATATGTAAATAGTGGATTAGGATTGACCCTTGACATAATGACTCAAATCAAATGTCATCAAAATTAACAAAAATTGTCATTTTTTTGAATGTATTAGAAAACCCTTCTTTTAATATTTTATTTTTTCATAAAAATATAAAATATTATCAAAATCTTTATTTTTAAATTTAACTTTTATTTTTTTAAAATAAGGATGTAAGTGGTAAGTGCGTTATCATTGTTTAAGAGCAGAGTCAGAATTATTTTGTTCTTTTTAAACCACAAAAAAGAAATTGAGGATGCAAAAATTTTAATTTTATCCGTTTAATGGATAATAAAAAAGTCAATTAAAATTAATGTTTACAATCGTCAGGTGTTGGGATAATCCTAAATAATTATAGATTTGCACCCAATTCTATTAAGGAAAAAGGGATAAAATCCGTAGAAATTTGAGTAATACTAGAACACTATTATTAATCAATCACTCTTAAAAACAAAAGATTAATTAATTAATTAATTAATTTGACTAGAGGAAAATGAAGGAATGCGCGGGCCCCACCACTCCAAACGCAAAATCGTCCCAGCTCTGGTAGACTTGACAATGGACACTTTCTTCTTTTCCTTCTGTTAAAAGGCGAATTCCACTTCCTTTCTGTCTTTCTTTTCCAATATGAAAATTCCAACGACTGGACCCATAAAGAAAAACAAAGAAATCGAGAGACAAGTAGAGAATAAGAAGAAGAAGAAGAAGAAGATTTTCCACTAAAAGTATTAATTATGTTTCGTGGGATCACCTCTCATGATTATTATTATTCTCTCCTACTAATTTCCTTTCTCCTAGTTTCCTCAGCGATAAGCAGCGCTTATAGTTGGGGCGTTCTTAACGTCAACTACAAATACGCCGGCCGTCAACGTTCTTTTTCTGACTTGATAGAGCACGACAGCCACCGTCAACTCCGAATTCTCGCAGGCGTCGATCTCCCCTTGGGCGGTTCCGGTCGGCCTGATGGAGTTGGGTTAGTATTTCATGGTTCTTGTTCTTTTTGTTTTAATTAGTATTATTTTGAAAGTTTTGAACTTGCTAAGCTTTTACAATTCAATTTTAAACAAAAGTATGTGTTTTTTTTTTGTTTTAAATTTTTTGTGTGTAGGCTTTATTATGCTAAAATAGGGATAGGAACACCTCCGAAAGACTACTATGTGCAAGTAGATACAGGAAGTGATATAATGTGGGTTAATTGTATTCAATGTAAAGAATGCCCCAAAAGAAGCTCTCTTGGTGTAAGTTTTCCCTTTTTCCTTTTCTCTCTCTCTTTTTTCATAACTTTTACTACTTGTTCTTATTTGCTTATTTTTCCTTTGGTTGTTTATTAACTAAAAGGTAAAATTGTAATTGATTAAAATTAAACAGATAATTAAAACATAACGTGGATTTTAATGTAAATTTTCTATGCAAAAGTAAAATAATAGTATTATCTTGTTATCCAAATTAATTCTTCAAAAAAAGTTACTTGCTTTTGCATCCAAAATCTCTTTTTCGTAGTTTGCTTCAGGAAGCAAAGAGCAGGTACTTAAAATGACAACCAAATGGTTCCTTAAAAATTTGGGTTTCCTTCATCAAATTTAACCTTGCATATTTTATTTTCAATGCTATAGGAGTTAGTCATTAATTTATTTTTTTGGGGGGGCATACAGATAGATCTTACTTTGTACGATATTAAGGACTCTGCCACTGGCAAGTTGGTTTCATGTGATCAAGAGTTTTGTTATGCCATAAATGGAGGTCCGTTGGCTGGTTGTACAGCTAATATGTCCTGTCCGTATCTTGAGATATATGGAGATGGGAGCTCCACTGCAGGATATTTTGTAAAAGACATTGTGTTATATGATCGAGTGTCTGGCAATCTTGAAACCTCCTCTGCAAATGGAAGTGTTATATTTGGGTTAGTTGTCAATCCTGCTGTTACTCTTGTTTAATTCATACTTGTGATATTTGTGGCACTGTGTTAGCTTTTAAATTCTAAACTTGTAACTGTCCAGGATGCAGTATGTTTTTTTTTTTTTTCATAAAAAGATATAATCAGCTATTGACATCATATAACCAGGATTTACAAGCTGCTATTGCCTTAGCCTAAGGCAATTTCTTGCTAAATATTCTAACTTGCATTTGTAAGTACTGCTGATGTTATTGCAACTAATCTGTTAACTGTTTGAAGTTCAGAAGTGCTCAGTTTTCCTCTGTAGACTGGCACAACATGATAGTCATCTAGATTGTAGGAATTGTTTGCAACTTATTCCAAAAGTAGAAAAAGTATTTAAGAAATTTCAACCTAAGTTCTTTAATTGCTTCATGTACTTTCCTTGTTAGTTTGTTTAATGAGATTTTCTTTGCGCTGTAATTTTGAATGTCATTGTGAAGTTGGTGTCTAGCTCATCATTTGATACATGCAAGCATATCTTTTGTTCCTGGCCTTCTCTTCTTCTATCTTCCCCTTCCCTTCCTTTTTAATAAGACCCATGATGAGTTATGAGTGAACACAAAGCCAGTCCCCGATAAACAAGAAGATATACGCAAGATATCTCAGAAGCATCAGAATTTTCAAGGCTTCACCGTGTTTTAGAGATTATAAATCTTGGAGGAAATAATAGTGTCCAGTCTTTGTACTTGTGCCACAGTGGTTATGAGTTGGTTCTCAAGTAAACTGAAGGGGACAAAGTTTTGAGATGATACATCCTTTCTTATAAAGACACAAGTTCATAGAAGTTAAAATGTCTGCCATCTCCTAGATATAACAACATGCCACCATTTTTATTGCTAAGATGCATCATCTGATACATTGTTTTTTTAGTGAAAAATGTGCTTCATATAGATCAATTTTAAGTAGTTGATATGATTTGAGATGATATATTTGTGATGAGAAGGTATTATCTAGGGTTTCTATTGCTCGTATTGTTTAGTTTTAACAGAACTGATTAAAGATCCTATTTTTGACCATTATATGTTGTAGTTTGTGGGAACATTTTGAAGTTGCATCAATATCGCTTTTAGGGTTATTTGGAATTATGTCATGATGGGCTTAATGAATGTTTGCTTTTGCATATGTAACATGTGCATGCAGGTGCATGTAAAAATATGTGCTCAAAACAAGTGTGTGGATTTTCTGTTTGCTTGTGCTTCTTTTGGTAGTATTATATGGTTATTCTAGCATTCTTTTTTCATAGGTGTGGTGCTACACAATCAGGGAATCTAGATTCATCTAATGAAGAAGCACTTGATGGAATACTTGGTTTTGGAAAATCTAATTCATCAATGATTTCCCAGCTTGCTTCATCTGGAAATGTGAAAAAGATGTTTGCTCACTGCTTAGATGGAGTTAATGGAGGTGGTATCTTTGCTATTGGGCACGTTGTGCAACCAAAAGTCAACATGACTCCGTTGGTACCAAATCAGTATGTAACATCTTTGGTGAATATCATTACTTGTTTTTAAGTATAACAGTTTCCACTTATTACTTTCTCACATTTTATTTCCTATTAATCTGGTTTATTTTAACATTATGTGTTATAAAATACATTATTTGGATCAAACAATCACACGGAAAATTTGATTGTTGTCTGGAAGGACTGAATGAGAATCATGTGCTGATAATCATATTTCTGTTTTGTCTCATGCATTATCTGTGTCTTGAGTTTTACAGCTTTGAAGGACAAGCTGAAGGCTTAAGGGTTAACTTGCTAGAAATGATTTGATGACTAATGATCAATGGTAGTTGTTTGACTTAGGTTAATCTGTTGGGTTAGCAGCCATTGGAAAAGAGGAGAGTGACAACTGATCAAAAAACTGTATTTGTAAATGTAATCATGGCTCTTAGGCCTTGTTCGATTTGTTGTGAAGTTATTTTGTGGTTTGCTTCCCTTCATTGTTACACAGGGTGAACATGATTAAGCTGATGTTATAGTTTATGGCAAGCTCCACTGGTATATTATGGTGAATCACTGAGAATGAAAAATAAAGGAATACTCTTATAGTTGTTTTGCTAATCCATTCATGATGATTCATTATGATAATAGGAGCTTCGAGAGGGATGTCTTTCCAAGTGGTCATTTGAAAATTTGATTTGCAAGTTAAGCAAAGTTTGAAAATTTTGTAGTAGCTGGATTATGTGTAGTGCCTTCTAGAGTTATGTGATGACAGATTAGGAAGAGAAATATTGGAGAAAGGGTAAGGAAAAGTTGGCAAGATGTGATGAACAGATACCAAATAAAGGTATTGTGCATAACATAATTGAAGTGATCACAATCTGGAAATATTCTCTTGTGAAATGCCTGGGGAAATTGTGCACCCATTACATTTTCTTTGTCTTCATGCCAAGAAATTTCTTTCTGGCTTAAAACCAATGTTTTGCTCATGATTGGTAGCAACACATTACTACTGACTGCATCAGAGACTAACCTCTTTATGATAGGTTATTTACCAACTTATGTTCATGATTTTGATTTTCAATGTTTAAAGTTTATCTTCTAACTCACTTTTAGTATATGGATCTGCAATTCCATGTATTGAACTCCATCTTGTCATATAAAATTTCAGGCCACATTACAATGTCAATATGACAGCAGTTCAAGTTGGTCATGATTTCCTAAATCTTACGACAGATATATTTGAGGCAGGAGATCGAAAAGGGACAATAATAGACAGTGGAACAACCTTGGCATATCTCCCAGATATGGTTTACGAGCCATTAGTAAGTAAGGTATGTGATACAAAATTGTTTAATCTCCCAGAAAATTTCATTTCAGCTTGCTAAATTTATTGTTTTTTTTTTTTTATCTTTGTTTAGATACTTTCTCAGCAGCCTTCGTTGAAGCTTCAAACTGTTCACGATGAGTATACATGTTTTCAGTACTCTGCAAGGTATGAAGCATGGGATATATCAATTGTGACTTTTGAGCACTTATGTAAATTCCCTTCTTGTCATGCATTGAAACTGCTGATCATGTTTACATTTGAATATTTTTTTGATTTTTTATATCTTAAATTCCTCTATTTATTGCAATTTTATCTGGCATCATAACTCTTTCTGGGGATAATTTTTATCAGTTTTTTTTTCCTTTTTGCTTTCTATTTTGCTTTGTGGTTCAGTTTAAAATAATTTTTCTCTTAATATTTGTTTGTGCTGCTTCTTTTGTCCTAGAGCTGAACCTTCTTTAAGGTGCTTTTAATAAAATTTTCTCTTCAAAGAAATTGTATGCCATTAGTACATGTCTTATGTTATAAGAATGCCTGTTGATTTAATTTTTCATTCTAACTGTATAGTTCTTGATGATGATGGTGGTATGTGTGGCTTGATTCCTTTTGTCACAACAGTTCTCCGCTTCTTTGGCTTGATTATTTCACTAAACGATTGCTATATTTAGTTTTATATGCTACATCTTATTTTGATATTGTTTCATATTGTGTCAAGAAATAATTTTATTTGGTTTATATGTCTTTATTGCAGTCTTGATGAGGGATTTCCAAATATCACTTTCCATTTTGAAAATTCAGTCATCCTGAAGGTTTATCCACATGAGTACCTATTCCCCTTTGTAAGTATGCTTAACTACACAAATTGAAAATCTGGTGTAATATTTATTTTGCTTGAAAGATTCATTTAGCTTCCTTGTTCACAGTTCCCTATATCTTTACAGTAAGCTTGTCAGTTCACCTATGAAAATTGTTTGCCTTTTTTAGAGATGATTCAGGTCCATCCTTGGTGCTGTGCAGGGACATGCCCCTTTGTAAGTCCTCAGTTCAAACCCAGGCCAACAGCAAAAAACAGCTGTCCCCCCTCCCCTCTGTGTTGAAAAAAAAATGTCTACATAGACCACACAATTTTCATAATAAATTGTGACAATCTCTTTATGTGCTGATGAAATAAACATTTGTATTTCCGTTCTGTTTGGTCAATACATAATACTTGACTGACAAAGTCCTTAAAGAACACCCATTAATCTTCCAGGTCTAATTTTAGTTTTGGGAGGTGAAGTTGTTTTTATTATTGTTATTATCATTGTTATTGCTATTCTTTATGGGCCCGTTGTGTAACATTGGCCTTGTCTGAGTCTTGCATGATTTTGCACAGTATTAGGATTGTTTGTCATGTAGTTGAGTCTACAGTATCTTACAGGTTGTTTAGAGTGTTATAAGCAAGTCATGTTTGCGTCAATTGATATTTACAAGGGTAAGATTTGCAGAATGGTTTGTGGTGCGTTGGATGGCAAAACAGTGGAATGCAATCCAGGGATCGAAAGAATATGACCCTCTTGGGAGGTACGGCTTCAGACTATGCTTTTTGTTAATTCTGAATTGAAGACCTATCCTTCCAAGTATAATTGCCATACAGCTTCATACAATTTTCCACTCTTGTGTTTAAATATTTGCAGTACTATAACTCATGATTTATTCTGATGTGTTGAGCATATTCCAACTTATAAATTATCAAGTTATTTTGCATTGGTAAAAAAAATTGTGGATTTTTTTATTTTTTAAATATTTTTCACTTATAATATTTGGTTTTGCTTTATATATATAAATATATTTTGAAAAGTAGGTTTTGCTTTATGTTGGTGGACAATTTGATATAATGCTTTGTGTTTTGATTGGTAACTTGCCAAAAACAAAACTAAGGTCTCAGTTGCTTAAAAGCATGCTCTACAATGAGTTTATGTAGATTTAGTCCTTGTTGCTTCAGTTCATGACATGAAGTTCATTACTTCATCTGGCTTAATGTTACAGTCAGTAAGTATTTCTTTTTTTTATATTTGGGGGAAAGGGGATTCGAATCTTACTTTTTTTGAGAGAAAGATCATGCACTAACCAATGAGCCAAATGCTCGAGTGCTATAGTCAGTAAGTATTGGTTGCGTTAAATTAAGGAAAGTACATAGAGCTCGCTAGAAATTTTCGTTTAGGTTTTAAATGGATGAGCATAATATTAGGGTTCGATGGTTGATTTAGGATGGAAATAATTGAATTTTACAGGCTGCAAGAAATTAAAAAGGAAATAAATTTTGTACCTGATTTGTGTCTGTGAGCAATGCAACAGTACCTGAAAATGGTAATTCATTGTTAGCTGTTAGGGCTGTTAGGGTTGAGTATGCTTTATACCTCTATTTGGTTATGCTTCAAACTGAAGGCCCCAAAGTCTTAACGCATGGGTTAGGGTTGCTTCACTCAACCCTCAGTGAGCATAATAAAATATTCAAAACTTGCCGTCTATTTAAAATCATTACATGCATAGACTTTCAATACTTTTAATCATTCATAGTATTGAGATCCAAGATAGAAAGCTATCAAGATTTACTAAAAACAATGCTTAACAAAAACCTGATAACATATTAAACCTAAAATAACATTCTAAGAGTTTAACTCTGGAATTTCCAGTGAATCTGGAACTCATCATGATACCCATACCCTAAAGAAACATATACCCCTAGCATTAGGTGGCCTTTAACCTGCACTATAAAAAAATTTCATTGCTTATTCTCATTATATTTCACGAAACACCTTTTTGCTGCATCTTAGCATGAAATATCTTAGGTTGCCCTGGATGATTGGTTCTCTATGAATAGAATTTCCCAAATGATTATATAGAAGAATAAAAGGATGCTATCATAAATTGGATTAAAAAGGAATTAAGTCTTTAAATTCAAGTGACTGACTAAATGGAGTTTTTGAGCATTTAGTGTTTAATATTTGTTTTGTTAGACCTTAAGTTGTAACGAATTTGTACAAATAAGTAATTTGATATTTCCCCTGAATCCTGTTGTGTTCCCTACAGATTTAGTGCTTTCAAACAAGCTTGTTTTGTATGATTTGGAAAATCAGAGCATTGGATGGACAGAGTACAATTGTGAGTATCATGTTACTTTCCCTTTCCTCAAAAAAGTTTTGTTTGCATTATAACTCTTAGTATTCACTTTTTGGCTATTGTTTTACTCATTGTGTCTGATTTATAAGACATGTTTCTGCTCTCCTTTTCTCACTTGATTGCGTCTGGATTCTGAAGTATTATCATCATTTAATGTTTTAGATAGGTTGGCCTTTGTCTTTCTTTCTTTAAAGCACGTACCTAAAGATATTTAAAGTTTCCATCTATATTGTTAACTAGACAAAATATTCCCTCTCTCTCTCTTTTGAAGTGTAAAAGGATTTCCTTGCTTTCATTAAGTTCTATAAAGCAAAAAAAGAGAGAACCGTAGACAATATTATTTGACCAGCAACACCACCAATGTTTTATGCACAAAACCTTCAATACCTACCTCTCTGTGACTACAACCTTACAAATACTGTTCCATCGATAATGAAATCTTTGTATGCCAGTTAGCCAGCAAGAGGATAACTTGATGCAGCATGGGAGTAGACATAGTAGGGAAGAGTGGAAAAAGAGAGAATACATAGAAGTACAAGAAACTAAGGAGAGGAGTGAGGAAGTAGAGAGAAAAGGAGAACAATAAATGTTATTATTGTGTTCGATTGCCTGCTTTTTGGTGCACATAGATGAAAATGGGGAAATGTCTACAGTACCTGGGTTGAATCAGATACAGTTGAAGGATTTTGTGGGTTCATGGATCAGGGCTTAACAGAAGAACTTTATAAGTTTCCAAAAATTGAAGATACAGATCAAGAAATTGAATTTCAATTATTTGTGGAAACATATCAATTGGTGGAACCGTTGATAAAAGAAAGGGATGCTGTATATGAATCACTCACATATTCTTCTGAATTATATGTATATGCGGGGATTAATTTGGAAAACCAGTGAGGATATGCAAGAACCAACAATTTTATTGGAAACATTCCTTTAATGAGCTGCCCTGGAACTTCTATAGGATATGTAATATACAGAATTGTGATCAATCAAATATTGCAAAGCCCCGGTATCTATTATCGATCAGAATTGGATCATAACGGAATTTTAGTCTAGACTGGTACCATCTTATCAGATTAGGGGGGCCTTGATGATGTTATTGCATTTGATTATTTTAGGTTTCTGCAGAAAGATTTCTCTGTAAATAAAAACTGTATTGTGTTTATATTATGATGGTCTTTTATTGAGTTCAAACTATAGTATACAAGTATGCTAACCCAATAAATGCCTAAGTATTTCCCTGAAGAATAGCTATAAATTAACAGATGGAGCTAGGAATTGGAGGTGGGGGGAAAAAATTCGATGTGCATTATTCCTTGACTAGAAATTGATAGATAATATGTTCCTATGAAACCTCTGGCTTGACTGCTTCTATCACTAATTTCTAATACGTTAAAAATCCTAGATGTCATTTTTTATTTGGAAGGTAAAGGATGTCATATGGTTTTATGTACTCAAGAACATACTCCCAACTAGCTGCCCATACACATTCAAAAAGGAAAGAGGAAAAAAAAAAGATATTTTTGGATGTATATCTCTTTTTGACTTTCAAGTGAAGATGATAAAACTTTGGATAGTACAACAATGAAGTATCAATTCTAGCTAGAAAGCACTAAATGATCTGCAATAGAAACATAGAGTTTTTTGTTTTCGATTTTGTTGACCTCTTTACGATTGATTTCAGGTTCTTCAAGCATACAAGTACTGGATGAACGGACTGGAACAGTGCATTTAATAGGTTACCACTATATTTCTTCTGCTTGCCATTTGAATGCCCAGCTTATAATAATTTTGATTTTGTTAGTGACATTACTACATTATCTGGACAACTGATATTCAATAGACAATACAAAATATACTAACAGTTAATTAAGATAAAGAAAGCAAATATAAAAACGAAATCAAGAGATTCATCTTGATATAGTTTGTTGAATGATTAACATGACTGATGGAATACTTAACAATACTTGTACATCTATCTTCTTAACAAGCACAGCAACAAACTGGAATAAAGACCTTGTAGTAAGACATTCACTATGGTTCCCTATTGCTTCCCGTAGTGAATGTTTTGAAATTCAGGAAAACTTACCAGGTTCATTTACATTTTGATTTATGGCATAACTTAGGTAGTGGTGAAAGTTTGATAAGTTTGTGGCATGGTTTGTTCTGAGTTTATGCAAGGTGTAGAAGCCGCAACATTTTATTTGAGTGATTCTAAGGCCGAACCACTAGTCCACTATGATGTACTGGTAGTTTGGTCCTTTTTTGCTGAAAATTATAAACCACAAGGAAATCTGAGTACATCTTATGGTGAGTGTCCATTGTTGGACAATTTATAAACACACACTCTCAGGGACACAGTCAGAGAGTTAAGGACAGACACATCACATATGGGGTGATCATGGTAGTAGGAAATAAAATCTACACAAAGGCGAGCACACTTGCAAATGAAACAAAGGTTTCATGCTTTAAGCATTGTTGGTAAACTGCACAAAAATTCCACCATTGGTGTGGAGAAAGGTCAAGCAAATGCAAGTGAAGCTTGAATGGATGCTTAGTTGTAAATATATAACGAGGAATGGTGATCCAAAGTTCATTCTTCAGTTTCTGTTCTCTGTTGGGACAGCCTAGGTGTACAATTTTCTGGCCGAGAAAAAGAAAAGGGATTGCTAGGAGTGGTTTCAGGCTGTCGGCAGATGCAGGCCCACCGTTCCCAAATTTCAAGTGAAAATATTTTTTTCATTTCATTTCATTTTCAAAAGGTAATAAAAATGGAAATAAACAATAAAAGGTTGTATTTAATTAATATATCTTGTAAGCTGTAAATAAAACGATTCTCAATGGTTCTCTTTGTCTATAAACGAATAACACTCATCTTACTGCTTCGCATCTCTTTGATATAAAACTTAAGGATTCCCTTCTTTATCTTCTTTTTTAGTTCACAATTTCCTGTTTTCGTTTAGAAACTCGAATTAGAACATCGTCATAAACCCTAGCCTCGAAGCCTTTTTTACTTGATAGCAAAGTTTAATACTAATGCCAATTCAGTTATATTGAAATTTAAAAATAAAAAAAAATTAAATGAATTAAAAGAAGATTTCTTTGTACCGTATGGCCTATAGGGGAGATAACATATACCAAATGCAAGATTTCCCAAAAAAAAGAAAAACCTTGCATCCATTACTTCCCACCAAAAAAGAAAAAATCCTTTCCATTACCATCCATTGTCGCTAATTTACCATCTCTTCCTTCAATTTCCCTTCAAGCCATCATCCCAGTTGGTGAAGAAATGGCGGCGGCACTTGTTTCTGCAATTTTGCGGCAATTGACAACATGTACCGTTCAAAATGCAGAGCAAGAGTTGAGGTCGCTGAGACATCAGAAAGCTTGACGGAAATCTCAGATGCTGAAGAAAAGCAAATGAAGGAAAAAAGTGTCAAACTTTGGCTCAATAAAGTCAAAGAGGAGTCTTATGACTTGGAGGACATATTGGATGAGTGGAACACTCCATTCTTGAAATGGGAAACAACTCTGAAGAGGAAGGTACTTTCCTTCATCTCATGCTGTTGTTTTCCTCAAGTAAAGTAGGCGTCATAACATTGCTTTCAAAAGAAAAAAAGTTAATCAAGAGTTGGATAAGATTGCTGAAAATAAAGATAGGTATCAGTTGATGAGAAGGGAAGTTAAGCAACCTAGAAGATTCGAGAGCACGTCTTTTGTTGATGTGTCAAAATTACATGGTCGAGATGAAGTTAAGAAAGAGATAGTAACCTTATTGTTGAGTGAGGATAGCATGCAAACCATCTCCATTGTTGGGATGGGAGGAATCGGAAAAACAGCTCTTGCTCAATTGATCTATAATGATGTTCAAGTTCAGGCACCCTTTTCCAAAATAATTTGGGTGTATGTTTCGGACTTTTTTTATCAACACAAGATTGCCAGAGCAATTTTGGAAAGTCTTGACCCAAGCTTAAAAACCTTACCAAATTCAATATCGTTGCAAAGTGTTTTAAACGAAATTTCTGAAAAAAAAAAACAGAAATGAAAAATTCTTTCTGGGTTTAGATGATGTGTGGACAGTTCAAGATGAGAATTGGGAACCATTTAAAACTATTCTTCAACAGGGCATGTCGGGAAGTAAGATTTTACTAACTAATCGTAAAGATTCAGTTGCAGTAGGGATGGAGTCGTTTCGTAAGTTTTATTTGGAAGAATTGTCTGATGAAGTTTGTTGGTTGATACTTAGCCCAAAAGCATTTGTTGGAAAGGACTAGGAACCGTGTGAAAGCTTGGAGGATGTTGGAAAGGAAATAACAAAGAAGTGTAAAGGTTTGCCACTTGCCGCAAAGACTTTAGGAGGTTTGTTACGAGGGAAAACCAAGTAAAATTGAGTGGCAAAATGTACTGAACAGTGAGTTATGGAACTTAAATATTGCACAAGAATATGTATTCACACCTTTATTGCCAAGTTATTATGATTTGCCTTTGTCAATAAGATGATGCTTTTTGTATTGTGTGATCTTTCCCAAAGATTATGAGATGAGAAAATACGAATTAATCAGACATTGGATGGCTCAAGGCTACTTAAACTCTGATGGAAATGAAAAGATGGAATTACTTGGTGAAGAGTACCTTAACTGCTTAGCATCTCGCTCTTATTTCAAGGTTTTAAGTGGGATTATATTCATAGGAGGAGCATTTGTCAGATGCACGACATAGTGCATGACTTTGTCAGGTTTTTGGTTAAAGATGAAATTTTAGAAAAGGACAATGAATCTGGGTTGCTTGATTTATCTTCGGTGAAGCCCCATCATCTGATTTTATCAAATTCGAACAAGTCATAATTTTCACATTGCTGTCTATGGTCTAGAAAAATTACGGAGCCTCGTAAGTATGGATCATATTGGTGATGCAGCTTATGAATTCTTGCGTAACTTGTTCAATTGCGCAAAAGTTCTAAGATTAGTGGATTTTTTGTAGATGGACTGATAGGGCTCCAAAAGAAATAGGAAAATTGATTCATTTGAGATTCCTTAAGTTGTCTTCACGTTCCCCAAAAAGATTGCCTGAAGAAGTGTGTGAATTGCGTAATTTGCAGTTCTTGAGTGTGTTGGGTTGTGTTTTTCTTGAGAAACTACCGGATGGTATAGGGAAACTGATCAACTTGAGGTATCTTATTACTTCGAATTGTGGGAACCTAAAGCACTATCCAAAAGGGGTTGCCAGATTAAATTGTCTTCGGGAATTAGATTGTATCATCGCTCAAGGAAGCAAGGACCCTAAAAAATTCAGTGTTGGAGATTTGGAAAACTTGGGCCTCCTTCGTGAAGAACTCAAGGTGAAGCTGGTGGGAAATACTTTCCATGTGGAAGAGGCCAAGGGAGCAAAACTTCACAACAAGATACATCTCCAGAATTTGACTATTTTGAATGCAAGGTTAGCATCATCAGCATTCCTTGATGCCTTAAACCCACATCCCAACACCAGATTTTTGTGAAACTAGAACGCATTGCAGATGGCACTCTCTGTCTTTCTATACTTATTTTCAACTTTGTGTTTTCCAAAATTTTAATTCTAATCTAATTTGGTTGGTTGATGCTTTGTTACATTCTTCTTAATTTTCGAAGCAAACATGTAAAATTCTCATTTGAATGTAAAAATAAATTAAATAACATTTAGTTTTAACGGATTATAGATAAAATAAGTAATAATTTTAAACATCAGAATTTATGATTTTATTTTAAGCAACTTTTTTAAAAAAATAAAAAAAAATAAATAGCAAAAAGTGAGTAAGTATCAATAAAACGGGAGTTTTAAATTTTTTAATTTCATCCCAGTTATGGCCTAGCCCGTGGAATATACTTCAATCTTGCCCCATGATTTTTTTCCAAATTTTTTCATCATTAGAATTCAAAGCTCATAATTTGGCTTTCCTGCACGAAATTTTATAGTAATTCCATGATAATTTGAATATAGTCTGCTCCTTGCTACTTTCACCAAGGCATTCCAACAAAAGCTATACTACTTTCTAGCTCCTTAATTTTTTTTTTTGGTTTCCTTTTTTAATCAAACTTGCTCTATCTTCAAAGCTCAAAAGTTTTATGTTTTGTTTTAACAATATGCATGCATGGATGATCTTGATGTTTCCAGGGAATATAACAGAAAGGTGAATCAAAGGAGCTGCTGTCTGTCTATGGCCAAAAAAAAACAAAAAAGAGTTGTTGTCTGTGGCAAGAAGAAAAGATATGCTATCCTTCTCCTTTTTTTTATGCTAGGAATAATAATATGTAAACACATTCTCAATTAACCTAGACAATTCTGCTGAGCAAAAGAACAAAAAATTAACTTAGACAAAAACAGAATTATGGGAATGAAGGTAACCAATTTTCACCACCTTTGTAATATGGGTTTTCAAAGCTTTAACATGAAATTGTATGTGAAGCTGGGTTTTCCTGTTCAGAAAGAAGCTTTCCATGCTATGTTCTATGAGAGCAGTTCAATAGCTTGATTACCTCTGCTGTGTGTTTTAATTTGAAGTTGGTTCCTAAGATACATGTACATCTCAAGATGCCAACAAAATTTCAAATGAAGAAGAGTTTGAAGCTCAAACGCTTAAGGAGAAAACGTAAGCTGATCTTCTGAAATGATGCAGCATCACTGCTAATACTTGGTTCTCTGCTTTATGTTTTCAGTTTGAGTTCTTTTCCTCCCAAACAAGTATATATCGAGCCTTTATTTCATTCCTTGTACAGGAAAAAGCAAGAGTTCTAAGCAAGCCATTGAAGCGTCAGTAGATGCCATGGTAGACTAGGTCGTCATGAAAAAACCGTAAGTTCAATTTGCTTCAATTCAAAATTTTATGATATTTGGTTTGGCTTCTGTTATCGGATCCACATATCATTGGTTTAAATTGAATCGTGTTGAAATTAATATGAATTTATACATTTTTCTTGTATAAAGTTTTATAAAGTTTCAAAAGGTCAAGCCAAAAGAGTCTACGATTTAAGTTTCAAAACTTGGATTGAAGTTTTTGGTTCTTCTGCCAGAGACGTGGCTAAGCAGCTCAAGGAACAACAAATGGTGATGTCGGGATATAAGATATTCAAACCTACAAAAGGAACTTGACCACAACATACCAACTGCAGCTGCGTTTGGTGGGATGTGCACTGGTGCATTAACTATCTTAGCTGAATTCATCTTGGTATAGTTTGTTGAATGATTAACATGACTGATGGAATACTACATCTATCTCCAGAGCAAGCACAGCAACAAGCTGGAATAAAGACCTTGTAGTAACACATTCACTATGGTTCCCTATTGCTTCCCAGTTGCCATGGTGAATGTTTGGAAATTCAGGACAACTAACCAGGTTCGTTCTTTTACATTATGATTCATGGCATAACTTAGGTAGGGATGAAAGGTTGATATATTTGTATTTATGATAATGTTTTGTAGGCCTCGCCACTTGTCATGTTAAGAAGTGAAAGGTTTCATCAGCACATTTACTCCATATTTACCAAATTTCTTTAAAAAGAGGCAAGCACCCTTTAGGTCTAGTTGTAATTCTTACTATATCTTTTGCATTTATTAAATCTATAGTTTCCACCTTCCTCCCGATTGGAATAGACTCCATTGTTGGTAAACTGCACAAACAGTTGGTGTGGGCAAAGTAAGACTCTTTTTATCAAACTATCAAAAGGATTTGATATATTTGACAAAAGTCCAGCAAATTAATGCAAGTGAAGCTTGAATGCAATTTTGCCTGGCTGACGCAATTGACTAAAAGCTCTCTTTTATCTCAACATGACTCAGGGAACTTTTAGTTCTGAGTTGAATTTGAATCTTTCTTTTTTTGTTTTAAAATAAAACAAAAATCTAAATTGGGATATTTATAGAAAGAAGAGTGAAGAAATAAAACAAAATTAAACTACGTGCTATAGGAGGAACAGATTCGAAACACGTGTCATTACTTGTAAGAAATTCGAAACAGAGGTGGAGCAGGTTGTTGGCGACTGATGATGGAAGCTGAGGAAGAAATTCAGGAGATTTTTGGCTTTGGTAACTGTCACAGAGACTGCTAGTTGCCAAGTTTCTAATATTGGCACGGAAATAACGGGTTGATGTAGGTAAAATGGCAATTACGAAACGAATCCCTTCAATTTTCCTTTTTGTTTTTATCTCCTTAACATCGTTTGGAAAAATTTGACTAATTTAGAATCGAATTAAAAAAAAAAGGTAAGGAATCGAGATATATGAGATTTGCAGCAAAAGATTTATATTATGTATAGAGATGGAAGTTCTTCAAAAAAAACTATCAATGTTTGAAATCTTTTATACAAGACAATTTACACTAAAAGTGCGAAATTATGCTTAATATTGTTTTTCAATCTATTTATTGTGAAAGACAAAAGAAGGCATTTGCATTAGAGCAGAAAAGCAAACGGTTTTATTTATTAATTTATAAGTATAGTTAGATAATGATTAATGAGGAGAAGAACAGTAAGTAAGTATAAAATTGTAGTGTTTAAGTAAATTGATGAGAGGATAATTTTGGGGGGAAAAACAGAAAGCCCACCCCGCTCCCTCCAAAACCCTCCGATTTCCCCCCAATCTCAATCCCGTTTAAAACCCTAAAAAAGCTCTTTCCCCCCTCTTTTCTCTTCCCCTCCAAAATCCCTCCCTTCCAACCGTCTCTCCCAGCGATGGCATTTCTCGAAAAAGGAGGCGGAGGAGATGAGGAGGATGC
This sequence comes from Theobroma cacao, assembly GCF_000208745.1. Classification (NCBI taxonomy): domain Eukaryota; kingdom Viridiplantae; phylum Streptophyta; class Magnoliopsida; order Malvales; family Malvaceae; genus Theobroma; species Theobroma cacao. Next base: position 24,842,320 of record NC_030853.1, on the reverse strand, counting down.
CGACACCCCGATTCGCTACGTTTCCTTAGACCGCGTGTACTCCGCCGCTTCTCTTTGCGTCAGCGCTACTAACTCCTCCAACGTTATGTCCAAAAAGGTTAAAGCTCGTAAACTCATCATCGACAACCACCACCATCACCACCTTAAACCCCACAATCCCCCGCTCTTGCATGTCTACGCTCGCCGCCCTAAACGGCCCCGCCAATGCGTCTCCTTCTACGACTCTTTGCTCGAAGATGAGAGCGAAACGGTGGTCAAAAGTGAAGTTGATGAGAGTGTGAGGAAAAAGAGGAGGGTTGGGAAAAGTGAGTTGGCGAAATTAGGGGTTGATTCGAGTGTTTTGAGTGAGTTGGATCGCCCGCGTTTGAGGGATTCTAGAAATAATAATAGTGTTAATAATAATGTTAATAATAATTCTGTTAAGAAAAGGAGGCATAATTCCACTCCGAGTTCGCAGCGGGCTGTCACTGGTTCTGCAACTGCTAGGAAATGGGTCAGGTTAGTTTTTCTTATTATTTACTGAAATTTGTTTCGTTCTCATTCTTATGTTTCTGAGTAGTGGTTGGGGACTCTGCTTATTTTAATTGTTGATTTATATTTTTCGTTAAGTTTGATATGGTTTTTACATTAGCTACAAAAGCAAAAAGTGCGTTTGGATACAATGCAAATATTTATTTGGATAAAAAATGCATGGTTATATGTGAAACTATTCATCTAGAATGGCGTTGCCTTTATGTTGTTTTTGTTTAGTTTTAATCGATCATGATTTTGCTTTCTGACTGTTTTTTTCTTGGAAGCAAAACGTAAGTAGCTAAAGCAACAACCAAAAGGGGTCCTAGTTAATTCGGTTCAGATGGTTGCAATCTTGATGTAAAAGGCCTTTGTTCAGTTTTCTTTTCTTCTATAAATTTTTAAATATATATTATTTTTATTGATATTATGGTTATACTAATGGGTTAAAATTGTAACTTGAGCAGGTTGAGTTTTGATGCTGTACATCCGAAAGCATTTGTTGGATTGCAATGCAAGGCAAGCATTTTGGTGGCTTTTTGAAGTTTCAATTTATAAACATTGAATTTACATACTTCTTGAGAACAATCTTGTTGAATACAGGTTTTTTGGCCATTGGATGCTGATTGGTATTCTGGCCGAGTTGTTGGATACAATGCGGAGACTAATAGACATCATGTATGTCTCTCACATCTTTTCAGTTGTTTTTTTATCTGATTATACAAATTGTTTTGGCATTTAATCGTGTAAAAGATACACTACTTCATTGGTGATTTTCCTGGGCCAGTTTGTTCATTACTTGACAAGTTGAAATGCAGGTTGAATATGAGGATGGAGATGAAGAAGATTTGATTCTTTCTATTGAGAAACTGAAATTTCATGTTTCTCATGAGGAGATGGAGTGCCTGAACCTGAGTTTCAGTGTTAATAGTACAGATGATGATGGTTATGATTATGATGAGATGGTTGCGTTGGCTGCCAGTCTAGATGATTGTCAAGAACTTGAACCTGGGGATATTATATGGGCAAAACTTACTGGTTTGTGCTAAACCTATTTGCTTCATTTATTATTAGTCAAAGATGATTACAACTTACTATAGAAAGCCTTTTAATGTCATGACACGAGATATTGAGGATTGTCCGTCTGTTGTTGGTTATTGTTTGTGATACATTTTGGAATAATTTGTTTAAGGTGAACCTCGGACGTATTTGTAAGGACTGATTATTTTTATTCTCTAATGATCATATTTTTGTTGAATCTTAGTTTTTCTTAGCAGTTTATTTATATATACCTATGAATTTTCTGTTTTGTTATTGTAGCTTTTGTAAACAAAAGCCAAGTAATGCATCTAGTGAAGCATCATAGCTGTTCATTTTCTTGCATAAGGTTTTGCAAGGTTCTTGAAGAATTGATGACAGCTCTTATTATGTGTCCTGTAAATATCTTCATGTGGTTTAATGCTGAATTAGTTTTCTTTTAGGTCAATTATGAATCTATGTATGTATTTCCTGCTTTTCCACCAGCTTATCTTTTGATCTTTGTAGTGCAGGTCATGCTATGTGGCCGGCAATCGTGGTAGATGAATCACTTGTTGGTGATCGTAAAGGTTTAAGCAAGGTTTCTGGTGGAAGATCAGTTCCAGTGCAATTTTTCGGCACCCATGATTTTGCAAGGTTTCTATTTATTTTTAGTTTGCTTGACATGTAATGTTCTTGTTTTGCGTTGATGCTATGCTTATATCTCTTGAGGATTGATATCATTGGTTTCTTTTATAATTTTCAGAATAAAAATTAAACAGGTGATCTCATTTCTCAAAGGACTTCTTTCTTCATTCCATCGGAAGTGCAAGAAACCTCGATTTACAAGGGGCTTGGAAGAAGCAAAACTGTAAGTTATTTTTCTTTTTTGGTCTTTTTGCTAAAAGTTTATTTAGTACAAGTTACAAAAGGAATATGATAAAGAAAAACTTTTTTCTTTGAATTTATTTATTTATTCTAATTGCAATGAGATTAACATGCCCATTTCAATTGTTTCTGCTTTGTGGTTGCACATAGTCCATTGTTAAGCATAGCCGAGGCTAACATTGAGAATGAATTGAAACTGATGCTTTTCTGAGGTTTTTGCATATGGCTCCTTATTATCCTTTCTCCCTATTTTTAGCTTTTATGCTTTTGCATATGGCCTGGGGACTGTTATTGTATTTTGTTATTCTTTGACTTGTTTATTGTGACTGTCTTGTTAAAATTAAATGATTAGGGCTGTTGGCATTTATGCTTCCTTGGTTTGGTTTTAAGGAATCAATCTTTGTATTTTCCCATGCGTTACCCTCCCCCCTTTCTTTTTAATTAGTTGCACTTCTTTCTCACAACATTAGTTTCAACGAGTATGCCTTTGATGGTGACTATGATGGACTGTTGTTTTCACTCATGCAATTGCTTGTAAGAGCTAATGTTGTCTATGTTTAATTCTTTTGGTTCAAAATAGGTATCTGAGTGAACAGAAGCTTCCAAGAAGAATGCTACAGCTACAAAATGGAATTGATGTAGATGATGGTGAATGTGCAAGTAGTGAGGATGAAGGAAGTATAGATTCAGTTGAAGATCACATAAAACATCAGGGGATTCAGATAACTCCTGGTGGACTTGGAGATTCTCCATATGTAATAGGAGATTTGCAAATAATTAGCCTCGGTAATTTCTAGTGGCTTTGAATTGCTTTGTATATCTATAAGTTGAGACATCATGCAGTTTTGAATCTGGTTGACAGGTTGATTAGGCTTCTTTGGCTATTCACATTCTTTCATTCTTCTTTTTGCGTTTTGGACTTTGATTTTTTGGCAAATTGTTAAGTACTGCTAAAATAGATTTGTGTTGTATGTGTGGGTCAGATGTAAGCAGGAAGTTATGCTAGTTGAAGTAGTTAGTAGAGAATTGATTCGAAAACATCTTTCCTAGAGTAAGTGCCGATCCAGTTGGACTGAGATTAAGGCTTAGCTGGGTTGAACTTTGTGGCCCTTTAATTTACTTCTGATTATTCAGTACTGTTTGTCAAAAAGGTAGAAACCTCAATTATTGCTCATGGGTTATTGGACTCCTCGTTCAGGAAAAATTGTCAAGGACTCGGAATATTTCCAAGGTGATGGGATCATCTGGCCTGAAGGGTACACTGCTGTGAGGAAATTTACTTCATTAATAGGTAAGGCATTTTCTCTTTTATACATGTCATCTTTTTTTTTTTTTCAATTACTTGTGATCATCCTATTTTATTGGCATTCTGTGACATTTCTTTTTTTGTTCCATGTTTTTACTCTTTGGCTGTTAGATCCAAGTGTTTGTACCTTGTATAGGATGGAAGTGTTGCGAGATCCTCAGTCAAAGAGTCATCCTTTATTCAGGGTGGCAAATGATGGAGAGAAGGTTAGTCGTGTAATGTGATGAAATGATCTTAAATTTGCTGGGTTATGCTGTCCTGCTTGTTTTGTGCATTTGCTGATCTTGGTGCAATTATGCACTTCTCTTTTTCTATTTTTTCGAGTTTTTTTTTCTTGTTGTCTGATTTTGTTCATGATGCATCATTGGGCTGCTTTTGAGATGCTAGTAAACGGTTTTTTTTATAATTATTTTACATTCTGTTAAAGCTAATAGAATGATTAGCTGTCATTGTGTCATCTGTTCTTGGTTTAGGAAACATGCTTCCCAAGAATTAGCACATGTGAGCAGCCTTGGGAGATATCTAGATAAATGACTCTTTTTCCGTGTTGTTATCTGGAGTAACTCATAAGAATGGTTGGGATTTCAAATAATCATTGCTGAAGTCAATGAACTCTCTTTGGAGACTTGTTAAGCACTACTTCAGGTTCCTAGATGTGAATACTTGGTTATGAATTTGAAGCTTTCTTGCTCATGCTGTGAAACGTATGGTCATTATTTTTTGTTCCCTATCCTTACTTTGTTATGGATGGTTCATTTTGGAGAATATCACACCATTCAGGAGCCTCAGTGCTCCATTCCTCCTGTACATTCTTGCTTTCAGGCATTGCTCTTCTCTCATAGTATGGCATCAAATTGTCTGCCCATGTATGTCATTATTGAATAATAATATTGGAGGGCCTGTTTGGTGGTTGCGAAATGGGGAATATAGGGATGAAAGGGGTTTCTAGGTCTTTAAGGAACTTGTACACTAATGGCAGGTCTAAGGAAAGTCCTTGTAGTTGCAGCCCTGTTGAGTCTCAGAAAAAAAAAAAAAAGATGAGAAAAAGGAAGTGAATGACCATTGAGTAAGCTGAATCCCAAAGTAAAAAAAGTTTATTACCAGTTGTGCAAAATGAATATCCTGTAATACCATGCAACAGTTTCCTTGCATCTTCCTCGCTAGTCATGCAGTTCCTGCTGGTCATCTGAGTAGATTCCACAAATATATCAAAAGGTTAGTTGTAGAGGTTGCAGGGTAGGTTTTTATATTTTTGTATTAATGGAAAAAAAGGCCTATTACAGTGGTATTGAGTGCAATCTGCCAGCACCTTGAAGCATGTTAGTCAGATATTAGAAAGGGATAGAAGTGATAATTGAAGTATTTGAATATTTTAAGGAATTGTAAAAGTGGCAGTTTATTCAAATTTCAAAATACAATTTGCACTCCTTTGTTGTTTCAATTTTTTATCCTTATCCACGGTAGATTTTTCATCAGTTAATTTACTTCTTATTTGACCTATATTCCTTTCCTTTTTGGACTGGTTAATCATACTATATTATCTCTTTTTTTGTTTTAAATAGTACATATTGTCAAAATTATTGAATGCAATAACTAATTTAGGCTGAGTATTTGTTCAGTTTGAAGGACCTGATCCATCTGCTTGTTGGAATAAGATATATAAAGGGATAAGAAAAAGACAAAACGATTCTTCTTATGATTCGAAGGTTGGAATAAAAAGAGTCTTCGAATCTGGCTCTGACATGTTTGGTTTCTCCAATCCTGAAGTTATAAAATTAATACAGGTATACTATTACATTATTTTTCCCTTCAATTTTGAAGTTGCACCAAGTGTCATATGGGATTTTGATTTTCATTGTTCAGTACTAGGTTATGGATTTATTCTGACTGGATATCTACTTTTTTGTCAATTTCCATAACTAGCGTGTGATTTAGCCTCAAAGGTGTCCTTTATAAGGTGATATAGAAAAAAAGTTTGCTTACGCTCTTCATTCTTTAACTATGATATTCTTCATGAAATTTAAAAAAAAAAAACTATGATATTCCAAAAACCGTAGACTAATGCCTTTATATCAGGATAAAATTTGCAAACCCTTATTGACATCATGTCAAAACCTCACATATAGCAATTATGTCTTCTATTCAGCCCTGCCTAAGTGACCAGGTTGAGTGTTCAAGCAGGGACTGTTATCTCATTGGGATTAATTGTTTAACTAACAACTGAGTTAGGATCTCTATGTGGTTATAATTTTTCAAGACATAGAATTTTGTTTTTTTCCCCAAACTGCAAGCGCTTACGGCTTTCAAACATCTTTTGTAATCTTTTTGTTGTTTAATTAGCACATGTCCTGTGGTATTCCTTATTTTCTTGTTATTCTCTTTGTTGGTTGTTTGACTGCAAGTGTTGAGACCTTTAAATATGTGTTGTTATCGTATAATTGCATAAATCAATTATTATTCTTAGGCTATAATGAGTTCCTATCGTACTGACAGGGGTTGTCGAAATCCAGACTTTCTTCAAAGTTCTCGGCATTCAAGGTAGCGTCTGGAAGATATCGAGATCTGCCTGCTGGCTATAGACCTGTTCGTGTGGACTGGAAAGACCTAGATAAGTGTAGTGTCTGCCACATGGATGAGGTAAAAGGCAGTTTACCGCCTGATATGCTACAGTGGCACTATCTTCTTTTTATGTTGTCCATTTTTCATGTATTAGTTGTTTTATTTCATCCCTCATTGGTTGAGTTTTAGATTAGATGCTTTGAGTCATAGTGTTTTAGTACAATTTTGTGATTAGGGATTATGTCTATTCTTCTCTTAAAACTATCAACAAAGGATCTTGGCTTTCATGATAAGCACAGGCAGGTTAATGTTTTGTTGTTTTAGCATTTTATTGACATGTGAATAAGAAGCATTGAATCAAAACATATTCTTCTCAAATCTAAACTTATGGGTTGAAACAGAGAAGTTAAAGTGAAAAGAAAGGACCAAATAATTGTATGCCAAAAAGGATTCATAATCACTAAATAAGCTTTAAAGCAAACCTTATCAGAACAAGACTTACTAGTCAAGAAATAGGGCACCTAGGAGGGCTACCAGATTACCCTTTTATTGTTAAAATTAGTCAAATGTTCCTGGAAATAAAATTTTGGCATATCGTAGGGCTAATTGCAGTCAAAATACTCTGTATAGCACATATGACAACACACGGATACAGACCCAATTTAACTGGTCAATCTTTGGTTTCTTTCACTGTCATTTCTTTATCTATTTTCTTTTTACATCTTTTACTTTGAGGGTTTTTTCCCCGTGAAACACTGTGCTTAGTGATTCTTCTTTTTTAGGTGTCTGTCTTTCTACTTTTCCCTTTGTTACCAGTTGAATCCCATTGTTGATTTATGATTTTGACGCTTGACTTTGTTTTGCTGACTGAGGTTCCTTTGCTTTTAGGAGTATGAGAACAATCTGTTCCTCCAGTGTGACAAATGCAGAATGATGGTAAATGCTCCTTTACAAGTTTTTTCATATCAATAGCATGTCATATATGTCATCATTAGTCATACAACTGTATCTTTGTCAAGTTTTTACATGCAAACTTAATGCTATAAAATTTCTTTCAAAATGATTGTTTATTCTATATTACACTTGTACACCATGTAGGTATGCATGAACGTGGGCACAGTTTTTTTTTTTTTTTGAATTTTCTAGTTGTTCCATCTTAATTAATGATTGTCCAGGTCCATGCCAGATGCTATGGTGAACTTGAACCTGTTGATGGTGTTCTGTGGTTGTGCAACTTATGCCGCCCAGGGGCACCCCAGTCTCCTCCAGCTTGCTGTCTTTGCCCTGTTATAGGTATATTGACTTCTTAAATTCCTTTTGAAAGCTATGAATTATGCATCACTGAATCCATAAATTGATCTTTTTTAGGAGGTGCCATGAAGCCTACAACTGATGGCCGATGGGCTCATCTGGCTTGTGCCATTTGGATTCCTGGTTTGTGACACTATTATTTAACTTTCTTTTTTCTTACATTGAATATGTAATGCATTGACTAAACGTTTATGCTCCAGAAACATGTTTATCTGATGTCAAGAGAATGGAACCCATTGATGGGCTAAATAGAATCAACAAGGTACATCTGTTACTGTTATTTTGCATATATTTTATGTTCCCAGGACATGCTTATGCAGTGCTTTTTAATATTATCTAGTGAGGATCATGGGGCCACTTTTACAAAGCTAAATTTCATATGCCCTTGATTTCCATGTAAATAAGGCTTGTAAAAATAAAACAATGTTAGTTTCTTTTCTTTCTTATCTTTTTGTTGCATATAACAGGACCGTTGGAAGCTGTTATGTAGCATCTGTGGCGTATCTTATGGTGCTTGTATCCAAGTAAGCTTATAATAATAACCTGGTTTTCCTTATTCAGCCTATTTTTATATTTAATGTGATGATTATTTCTTCTCTGCTGTAGTTTCTCGTTGTAACTTATCCAATATCATTTTGTTAGTTTCTATGTGATAGTGATGTTTAATTGAATTTTGAAAGTATGAGTGTGTTTGTTGATATCAGAACTTTTTGTGTACGTAAAAATTGCCTTATTTGTACTTTAGCATTTGAAATTTAAGCATGTGTCAATAGTCTATGTTGCCTGAACTGGTAAAAATTTGAGAAGTTCTTGTAATGACATGTCATGGATCTTGTACTTGGTCAGATCTCTCTGACACGGTAGAATACCCACGGCCATGTCTTCCTGGCATGACAATAACCTCATTGGCAGCAAACAAGCTATCATATTGACGATGTCCTCATGGGTCGGGAGAGATTAAAGGTGTGAGTATCATGCAAAAACTGTTGAGAGTGAAAGGGGAGAAATATGTAAAATATAAAAGAAAAGCTAAAATAAATTTAGAGAAAGAAAGGAAAGAGGCTTGATTAATGGTGTCATTTTGGTGGCAATGTTTGTGCTGTGAGAGAAGCTATTATACTTGTGTGTGACTGGAGGGGAGAGGGGAAAGGAAATATGATTAACATGATACCTGTGTTTTGGGCCTTAAGCTCAAACCAATAAGTTGGTTCCTATTTGGTTATTTGGGTTTTCTTTTTCTTCTTCCTAGCCTTTAACACTGTTGCTATTTTTTTGGCTTCTAATGGAAATAGCAAGTACTCTTTGATTTCAACTTCTAAAGGCTATGAGCATTATTCAAATAAAATTGACTAGTCTAACATGATTCTGTTAAACAAATCTAGCTTTTCCAATTTGTTCCCTAGCCAACAACCATTAAATTCTGAACTTTTAAAAGTGTGCTAGTTTGTGTTGGCCACATTGGATAAGCAGATTAATATTCCTATCACAGATAATCATCACAACAGGGAAATGAATGCTTATAATGAGGTAAATGAATATTATACTGGAACTAAATGTATAATACATAAGTGAATGTTTATCAAGTCTCCATGTCCCATCTTTCTTTTGGGCCCTCTTACGGCATTTTCCTTGGTCTTTTAATTTAAGACAATCAAGTTGGACACTCGGATAAATATCAACACCTAACACACATAGTTGAGTTCATGCAGCATGCAGTATGTCAAATTTCTGCTTCAAGTTGACTTTTTACTTCTGCTTGACATTCTCTTTAACCTAGAATAGTATGTTGGAGCTGTCATTTATTTTGTTAATCTACTGTGCATACCTGTCCTCCCGCTTTCTATGCTGATTAAATGTGTTTTGGCAATGCCTATTATTGTCTTCAGTGTTCAAACACTACGTGTCGGGTAGCATATCATCCACTGTGTGCACGTGCTGCAGGTCTTTGTGTTGAGGTAGTTTCACTCTTTTTGTAACATTATTTTAATATATTTTTTACAGTTATATTTGTCCCCTTTTTTTGAGTAGTTGTAATTATTGTCACTGATGGATAACATGGATCATATGCTTCCAATTTGCTTTGTTTTATGGTTGCATAGCTTGAGGATGAGGACAGGCTCTTTCTCCTCTCTGTAGATGAAGATGATGAAGATCAGTGTATTCGTTTGCTTTCTTTTTGCAAGAAGCATAGGCAGCCATCTAATGATCGATTAACATCTGATGAACGAGTTGGCAGAACAGTACGTCAATGTTCTGAGTACACTCCACCCCTTAATCTGTCTGGTTGTGCTCGTACTGGTATGCTATTGGTCATTGCATTTTCTCCATTAGTAGTATTTTTGACATTTTTGCTCCCTTGCCTTTTGATTTTGTTTATGTCCCTTGCTCTCAATGTTCTAGAATTCTTTTAGTTTTGGCCATTTGCTTCTACATGAACCAATTTTAATCAGTGATTTATGCATATTGCTTTTGATATTTATTGTTATAGTTATTTCATATTCTGTATTTTTAATTTTTGCTCATGGGTTGTGTATATGTTGGTTCTATGGGTGGCTATATGATGGGATACTAGCAGAAACTGAAGGGGTTTTACTGGCACAGATACTAGCAGTTTTAGGTTGCTTATAGATAGGATTTAATTGGGTTGATGAGTAAATATTGCCTTTATTTTATCTGACTTCTGGTATCTCTATGAGTGAATTGTTTTTAGCTTATACATAATCCTATCAATGTAGATTAATACAACCCTTCTCCAATCCATAGGATTGCATATTTCCTTCCATAAAGGAGATAAAGGAGTTTAGTCCAATGAAGTTTCCGACCCTCCTCCTAAATGGCTAGAAGAAATGACAATAAAACATTGGGTAAAAAGTTATCCTATCCAACCCTATCCTAAGCAGCAATTGTGGCCTCAACATATTATTATATTTTCATGTCTAGTTTCTTGAAATTGTTAGATCAAAGCTGCATGCTGTTTTGGCTTGAATGTTTCTTTTTGCTCGGTGCAGAGCCTTACAATCATTTTGGAAGAAGAGGCCGCAAAGAACCTGAAGCCCTTGCTGCTGCATCCTTAAAGCGCTTGTTTGTAGAGAATCAACCCTACTTGGTTGGTGGCTGTTGCCAACATGGACTGTCAAGCAGCACATTACCTAACAATGGAGTGAATGGTGTCAAATTCTCTTTCAGTCTTAACAAGCTTAAAGCCCCCCAGCTCGATGCTCCTAACAACATTCTTTCTGTGGCTGAGAAGTATAATTACATGAGGCAGACCTTTCGAAAGAGACTGGCATTTGGTAAGTGATTTCATTTTGTCTTTTATGTGTGTGTTTGTGGGTGGAAGAAGGCAGAAGTAAATAGGTTTGGCCGGGGATATAACCTGTTCCATTGAGTTGAAATTGAATGACACCCTTTTAACGAAGTTGAGCTTTTGCCTTTACTATTTCTGGCTTTGGATATATGAGAGAAGTAAATCTGCTGCCATATAGAGTGTCTTCTAGTTCAGTCAGTCTTTCTTTTTCGTGTTTGCATTTATCCATTTTAATATAATAATATACTATTATATTTAAAATTTCATCAGTCTTACAAGGGATTTTGCATATGCTTATAGTTTCAACACTTCTGGGTATATGTTTATGAATATTTTGTGTTCTTTTTTTCTGCTTGATCACATAGTTTATCATTGCAATCTATGTTTAGTTTTTTTTTTTCTTTGAAGAATCATACTAAAGTATAAAACGGTCACTTGCTCTTTTTATTGTTTTTATTTGTTTTTTCCCAGTTTTTCTTTCTAAATAACTGGAATTGCATTTGGCTCTAGGGAAATCAGGAATTCATGGGTTTGGAATCTTTGCAAAGCATCCACATAGGGCAGGAGACATGGTAAAATAATCTGCACTTTACAATATTGTATTTTTTTTTTCCCGAGTATGTGAAAGTAACTTGTATTATCTGTAGGTGATTGAATATACTGGTGAACTTGTTAGACCTTCTATAGCTGATAGGAGGGAACATTTCATATACAATTCATTAGTGGTATGTACTCTATTAAGTATCTTATATATTTGTCTATTTTATGTTTGTGTTATCGTCCTATGGCTATCCCAGACAGCAGGCATAGTCAACTTTGAAAATTGCTAAGTACTTTATCTCACAGGGTGCTGGGACTTACATGTTTCGAATTGATAATGAACGAGTGATCGATGCCACTAGGGCAGGAAGCATAGCTCATCTGATCAATCACTCATGTGAAGTAAGTGCTTTTCAACCTTGCTTTTGGTAATTTAATTTGCTTTATTACCTTCTGTTTCTAATGGTTTGGCTACACAGGATATTTGCTTATCCTTTTAATTCTTGTCATACATGTTTATGTTTATTCCACTTTTACCATGCATGGATCCTTATGAGTTGATGGAATGATGTATGAAGAGATGGTAATGTTACAACCTTAGCTTTGGTAATTTTAATTGGCTTGATACCCTTCTCACAATTTGTTTGGCTACATCTGATTTTTGTGTAGTTCTTATTATTCTTGTCATACATGTTTAAGTTCATTCCACTTTTGCACTTGTATGGATCTTTATGAGTCCATTAAATGGTTTATTAAGAGATGGTAATAATGAAAAGTTAATGTTTTTTCTGGGAAGTTAATGAAGATTATTGTTTGCCTCTCAGACATGGAATACGTTTGAGATTTTCTAAAAGGGGTGAAAGACAATGGGGGCAGGGGGGGTAGAAAAGTTCCTTTCACTTAATGAAGTTCTTCTAGTATAACACCAGAATTGTAGGTAATCTGCCAAAAATACTTGTTGTAGTCTAGTAGAATCCTCGTGTTGGCATTATGACACTTCATTTTCTGGTGCATTAAATGCTAGTGGTAAATATGTGCATTATTGTTCTTTCCTGCCTTTCGTGCAGCCGAATTGCTACTCAAGAGTTATCAGTATTCATGGTGATGACCATATTATTATATTTGCAAAGAGAGATATTAAACGATGGGAAGAGCTGACATATGATTACAGGTTCTCCTCTAGTCCTCTGCGTAGATTTATTCCTTAGTTATCTTAGACACTGACTTGCTTTTGTCTTACAGGTTCTTTTCCATTGACGAGCATTTGGCATGCTTCTGTGGCTTTCCAAGATGCCGGGGCGTTGTTAATGATACTGAAGCTGAGGAACAAGTGTCAAAGATATTTGTACCCCGGAGTGAATTGTTAGATTGGACAGGAGAATGACATAGGTAATTACCCACAGATATACTCTTAACTTAAATTTCTTTTTGGTTTATTGCATTCAGATTGGCTTGTTATTGCTTGACACTTGAATTTGAATGGCAGTGCACCTCTTCTTTTTCAGATGAAGAACTATCTGTCAAATTCGGAAACTAAAACCAACTGTATTTTGATGTAATAGCATGTGAAACCATGTCAACAATACTAACAAAACTAGAAAAATAAATGACTGAATCCTTGCTTCACCCAATATGGAACTACAGCATCTATTTGTTGTGACATCCAAAACAAAATTTAATGAGCACTATATACTGATATGAAATGAATCTAAAAAATATTAAATCTTAATCTGTAATAATTCACTACAAACATCAACTATCATCTTCTGCCTAATCATTTTGAAGTTTTTTCCTTGATTAAATTGTGCAGGCCCCACTTCAAATATATCTACTTGTAGTTCTATTCTTTTCTGTTCATGTTGTCAATAATTTGTTTATGTGGGATTCTTATTATACTATTGGGGATTGATCTTTCTTCCATTTTTGTTTTCGCAGAAGTTTCTATTCTGATGAAATCCTTCAAACTCATCTTGAAATGCCAATTTACGTGGACAGAAACACGGACCTCTGGTTCTTATCTCACCTTGTACCTTTATTTTTCATTACCTCGTATTCTTACCTCCCAAAGCCAAGTGGTTCAGCTTCTTATTTTTCTTCTTCAAGCTGGTTCTTCTTGGATCGGATTTACTAATTCTAAGAGATGTTATCTAAATTCTTTGAACTTCAAGTTGAACAGGGAAGGATACTTTGGCTGGGCGTGACTTTAGCTCATTTTCCGTCTATATGTAACATGGTATTTCTAGGTATGCATATGTACGTAATTACATTAACCATTTGTAAAAAGAAAAAAAAAAAAGAAATAACATTTTCAGTATTGCTAATGAAATGTGAGTCTCAATTGTATCTTAAAACATTCTTTGTATGTTCCCACCAGCTCTCATGAATTCGAATGTCCATTTCTCATTCAAAACTATTCTCCAATAATTTGAGCTTGATTTGCTTCAAAATGGAATGTTTAGATTCCTCATTTTGTGATGCATTAATGTGAGAGTAGTCTTGATTTTATTGAATGTATATCTAATTTTTCAGACATTTATGGTCGTGGTTTTTGCTCAATTGGAATTACAACTTGATGATCGTAGTCTTGCTTTTATTGAATTTTCTTTGATCCGTATTGAAGACAAAGATGATAAGAGTACTTTAAGGAAGTCTTGTTGGTGCCTTTGTTTCATTGAGTAAGCTTAGAGCCCAGGCTGAGCTCTCGTTTGAGTCTTTGTTTTGCAAGAAAAGCCTGACAATAAAAACATTGGTGCAATTGTTTCCCTTCATTATGCTACAAACAAAATATCATTGTCAATTGTTTGAAGAAAAGCCATGACCAAGGCTTGGTTATCATTGTCAATTGTCATATTTTTCTCAACCCTCCAACCGAATAAATGGCTTGCCCTTGCATTAACCTGTGGCTGGCTGGCTGGCTAGCTCATTGTCTCTTACCAAACAAAACCAAATTTGCAACACATTTTCACAAACCCAAACCACCAACCAATTAGTGATTTATAGAAATGGAGAAGCCAAATTCCCTCAAGTCAAGACACCCAATTTCCCCTGTAAATCATCCCAAGAATCTCCGCCCTCTAAGGACATTTTGTCCATCAACATATCTTGGTTGATCATTATGACCAGGGAATTATTGAGTCCAGGCGAGCTGACTCAGTGGTTGAGCTCTATTTTTTTTTTTTTGGTTAGAGCTCGGTACAAAATCAAGCTATTCGACTTTAACTTAATTATCATTAATTTATATAAGAAATTCAAAACTTAATTCAAGTTCGAGCTCAAATTCATAATGAAAACTTAAATTTTTAAAATATATAACTGAATGTCAGTATATTTTATTTTTATCTTTAATATTAAAAAAATAAAAAAATAAAAAAAAATGAATAAGACTCGGGAATCATGTAAATCAAATATTACAAAATTCAAACTTAATTTCGAGTTGATTTTGGATAACAAATTGAGTAGATTTCCAAAATCTAATAATCATGAACTTGAGTCAGAATAATTAAGGTGCAGCTCGACTTAGTTATAAAGACACATAATAATGACGCAAAGGCATTGCATTACTATGTTTGGTGCAACAAATTAGCACGGGGTGCAGGTGGGTACAAATGTTATGTTCCTATAAATAGATCTTGGGATTATTTATTTATAGGCTTTTTAAAGCCTTTTTCTGCTCATTAGCTCTCACCTGGGCTGTCCGTTTGGTTACGTCTACATTTCATCCGTCTAGATGATCCAAATTGATCCCAAAAAAAAAAAAACTATAATTTAATTATTTAGATTAAAATGTACTTAAATAAAATTAAATCTAATTTTCTCGAATCTAAATCTCTCTTCTCCTAATAAAAATATATGTAAAAAAAAAAATAAAACCGCCTATCATTTAGATTTAGAAACAAAGGGAAAAGAGACATGCTTGAAAGCGAGCCTTCGTATTTAGAAAGGGCACAAAAATAAAGCTTTAGAGGAATAAAGCAAATGCCTGTTGCTATGAAGTGAAATAAAGCATTCTGCCTTTGCCCCCGCCCTTCTTTAACTAAGCTAACCCAACCACTCAATGCATCAAAACCCATATTTAATTATTCTAAACAAATTTATTATTGATTGTTAATTGATTATTACACTGCCATTTATTTTTTGCTGATAATACAAGTAATCATTTTTTTACGTGAAAAGTACGGCCGATGCTAGCATGTGCGGCTGCTATCTTCCTCCTCTTCAGTAAAAAAATGAACGACGTCGTTTACGGGTTCACGTAACTCTTTTTTTAATGTTTTGGGTTAGTTTTCTTAAAGGGGGATGGTGGAAACTGGGAAGCTGGAGTTGACCGCGCGTGTGGGTGAGTAAAGTGGTTTTAGTTAAACAACCGTAAACCCTAATCATTTAAATACCCTTTCTCTTCTCTAGCTCTAGCTGTCTCTCTCTCTCTCTCTCTCTCTCACTCCTTTTATTTTCATTTTTGTAGTTTTGTTGCCTCTCTTTCTCTAAACCCTAGACTCTCATCTCATACCTGAATTTGAGCAGCTAGGGTTTAGAATTTTAGTTTTTTTAATTTCTTATTGTTCATCGTCGGATAAAAAAAATAATAATGGATCTTCCGAGTCTCGCTGTTGTTCTTCAAGCTGCTCTCAGTCCCAATCCTGCTGAACGCAAAGCTGCTGAACAAAGTCTCAATCAGGTATTCTTTATATATATAATTACTAGTAATCGTTTTTTATTGCTTTTTTTAAGGATCAAAAGATTGAATTTTGGATTTTCGTTTGTTGCAGTTTCAGTATACGCCTCAGCATCTGGTGAGACTGTTACAGATCATCGTGGATAATAATTGCGATATGGCGGTTCGTCAAGTTGCTTCTATTCATTTTAAGAACTTCATTGCTAAGAATTGGGCTCCTCTTGATCCAAGTAACCTCTCACCTGTCTCTCCTTTATTCGAAAATTTCAATTTCTTTTTTGCCAAATTTATGTTTTATGAATTTGAATATATGTTTTGTTTGCTTTAATAAATGTAGATGAGCAGCAGCAAATTTTGCAAGGTGATAAAGATATGGTTCGCGATCATATTCTTGTATTTGTAGCTCAAGTTCCTCCTTTGTTGAGGTGAAGTTATTTGTTGTCCCCATATTTTTTTATAGTTTGTTTGGAATTTTTTACTGTTTTATTGGTATTGTGCAGAAATTACATTACATGCTTAAGTTGCTCTATGCATCATATCTGTTTTGTTGCAGGGTTCAATTGGGTGAGTGTCTCAAGACCATTATCCATGCTGATTATCCTGAGCAGTGGCCACGACTTCTGGACTGGGTGAAGCATAACCTACAAGATCAGCAGGTTTATGGAGCTTTGTTTGTCTTACGGATTCTTGCTAGAAAATATGAGTAAGTATATACCATATTTTTCTATATTTGACTGAATATTTTTCTTTATTTCCATTTGTCAATTATTATCTTTGTATCAGTGCAATCTTTATTTTTTTTGCAAGTTATTTTCTGAAGAGATGGAAAGCATTTGTTTAATTTAACTAGCATCTTTCTGTGTCCTTAATGCTTGATTGCAATACCTGCAAGCTTCAGAAGTGTTGCCCTGTATTAATTCAAATAATGACTTATTGTTTCTCTTAATTTGGTGCATCCTCGCGTTGTTTTGTATTATCTCATGAGCTGCTAATCCATTCTCAAAATTTTATCATTCTAGGTTCAAGTCAGAGGAGGAGAGAACTCCAGTTCACCGCATTGTTGAGGAGACATTTCCCCATCTTCTCAATATATTCAACAGACTTGTCCAGATCGACAAACCAGCACTGGAAGTAGCAGATCTGATCAAGCTTATTTGTAAAATTTTCTGGTCATCTATCTATGTAAGTTTTAAATTTCTGGTTTTATAGCGCATCTTCATTGCCTTTTTTGCCTTATCTGTTACAGGGGTACTAAAGGGGAGCTTCTGACATTCATTTAAACGTTTTGTATATTCTCTTTTTTTTTTTTTCAATTCTCTGTTTGTCTTTTTTATTTTGTTTTCAGATGAACCTTTTGGCATATTTATGATAATATTTTGTTCTTATTTAAATTACACCCATTCACATTCTCTTGTTTGTAAAAAAAGGGTTTTTATGTGGATTTGATGATCTTATATAATGCTCTTTGATATGAACTCTTGATCTCTCCTTTTGTTCTTTATCACCAAAAAAAAAAAAGCAGTCTTACTTTTCTTGTTATTTTGGATGTCCAAATTTTTTAATCTGATCACTAGCATGCCAACAATTTTAGTGCATTTTTATTATTTTTTGAGCTTGAGGAAGAATTATGTGCCAAATATCTTGACCATAACTTGTTGTACTACGGGGGTTTTTATGTCTACCGCAACTAGTTTCCTGTGCATTGTTTTTATGGGATTTGTATGATTTACAATGCCATCTTTGGGTTGTTTTCTCTTCTTCTCAGTTGGAGATTCCAAAGCAGTTACTTGATCCAAATGTGTTCAATGCTTGGATGATTCTTTTCTTAAATGTTTTGGAGAGGCCTGTACCTCTGGAAGGCCAACCTGTGGATCCTGAGCTCAGGAAATCATGGGGTTGGTGGAAGGTGAAAAAATGGACAGTTCATATTTTAAATAGGCTATATACTCGGTAAGTTTTAAAAATTTCTACATGTTTTGAGTAATTGTTGCTAGCGTAAAGTTTGCTAAGCTTGTTTGTGGTTTTTGGTGGCTGTTTTACAGGTTTGGAGATTTAAAGCTCCGGAATCCTGAAAACAGGGCTTTTGCCCAAATGTTTCAGAAGAGTTATGCTGGAAAAATTCTGGCATGCCACTTAAACTTATTGGGTGTGATTCGTGTTGGTGGCTATCTCCCTGACAGAGTTACCAACCTTATTCTTCAGTATCTAAGCAGCAGGTTTGCAATGTCATTTTTCATAAATCTTATCATGTACTGATGCTTTAGTCAGTGTAAGATGTTGGGCTATGCTTTTGTCAGAGCTGCTCATTCTTTCAGAATCAATGCTGGGATGTCCTTTTTCTTGAGGCTAAAGGGTGCTCTGCATATAATTGAAAGAATTGGATTATTTTTAATTTTTCTTTCTGGTGTTCCTTATTACTTTCTTTCTACTGCTCAGAGAGATAGAGCAAGGCTTCTTGATGTATATATGATTACCCATGAAGTGCTTAACATGTTAACATGAAAACTATGAAAGTTTTGTGTAGCAGTTTTAATTAGAATAATTTCTTCTGTATAATGTGTACTTTATCCCTTAATATAAGCAAATAAAGTGTACCATGCTTGATCTTACTTTTCTGGCATATATTTACGATGGTTAAGATAGATTTGGTCATTTCTTGATAAAAATCATGATTTTAATCATAATTTTATACTGATTCTGGCAGCCTTTGTTGTTGTACCAAAATGATTGATGATATTACATCTTTAAGTGATGCATTATCCTCTTCTAGTCCTATGCTTGTGTATTGCAAATTGTATTGAATTTAGAGATGTTAATAATGGATTCTGACCTGAAAAACATTTATTTTTATGCAGTATCTCGAAAAATAGCATGTATACTTTGTTGCAGCCACAGCTTGATGTTCTTCTTTTTGAGATAGTCTTCCCCCTCATGTGCTTCAATGATAATGATCAAAAGCTTTGGGAGGAAGATCCACATGAGTATGTAAGGAAGGGTTATGGTGAGCTACGAAACCTGGTGTGCCTGTTGTAAACCTTGAATGAGCCACACTGGTTCATACATTTATTGTTGTACTGCAGATATTATTGAAGATTTATATAGTCCAAGGACTGCTTCCATGGACTTTGTCAGTGAGTTAGTCAGAAAACGTGGAAAAGAGAACCTTCAAAAGTTTATTCAATTCATTGTGGAAATTTTCAAAAGGTATTCTTTTACTTTTGAAGCTTTATACAGACTGGGAATAATGGGATTCTTTGATGTTGGCTTGATTTTCTTTTCTTTCTCTTGTATGGTATTTTTATGGAAAATCTCTCTCATTCCAGATATGATGAAGCACCAATAGAATATAAGCCCTACCGACAGAAGGATGGTGCTCTTCTTGCTGTTGGAGCACTTTGTGATAAACTGAAACAAACTGAGCCCTATAAATCTGAACTGGAACATATGTTAATGCAACATGTTTTCCCAGAGTTCCGCAGTCCTGTTGGTCATCTTAGAGCCAAGGTTTGTTTCCTGTCAACTTTCTTTTTTATGCTTTTCTATTTCATTTTCTTTATCACATTATTCTGCAATTTATCAAGTTTAATCTGGAATTGTCCATGGATATTGAAATGATCTTTTCAGAGTTCATTCTATATCTTTGTTTTGGTGGCATTTTTTATCATCCTTACTTGTGCTCTTTGTCAAGGTTTCTGAGAGATATATATACATACTGTTTCACGTGTAAGAATTTTCTCAGTTATCCTTTTGTGATCTGGGTATTAGGCGGCTTGGGTAGCAGGACAGTATGCCCATATAAACTTCTCTGACCAGAATAATTTCCGCCAAGCACTGCATAGTGTTGTTTCTGGGTTGCGTGATCCGGAACTTCCTGTTCGTGTTGATTCAGTTTTTGCATTGAGATCATTTGTTGAAGCTTGCAGAGGTAAATAGCTGATACTTCCTCGTTGAACTTTATTTTATATACCGTATGAGTTGGGTTTGGATTGAGCAAGCTTGGGGCCAATCTACATTTATAGTTGATTGCCATCACTGTTGCTGCTTATGTTTATCTATTTGCACCTCTTTTTCTCCATTTTCTTAAGTTGAGAGTTGAGTGCTTAACAGAAAATAAATTGCTTAATGTGCAGATTTAAATGAGATTCGTCCAATTCTGCCTCAACTGCTTGATGGTAAGTGGTATTTGAAACTTGGTTGTGTCTTATTAACAGTTTCTGCTTACATGATGGTTGTCTCAATATTAACTCAGCTCTTGGCAGCACCACTGTTGTTTTCTTTTCTTCCTTCTTTTCTCAACTTCTAGATCATGATTTGATTGAACATTTGCATGATACACCAGTTGCTTTTCATTATTCAAGCAACTTAGTCAATTAATTGCATTGTTCTTTTCCTCCAGAGATTTTTAAACTTATGAATGAGGTTGAGAATGAGGACCTTGTTTTTACACTGGAGACTATAGTAGACAAATTTGGGGAGGAGATGGCACCTTATGCTCTTGGATTATGTCAGAACTTGGTAATGCATGTTTCCATTTTTTTTTTGAAGTACTGCTTTTCTGCTTGTCTATATCTGAAACTATCATCGTGTCTCTGCGTTCAGGCAGCTGCATTTTGGAGGTGTATGAACACTGCAGAAGCTGATGATGAAGCCGATGATCCTGGTGCTCTGGCTGCAGTTGGCTGTTTGCGTGCCATAAGCACAATACTGGAATCAGTTAGCAGGCTTCCGCATCTTTTTGTTCAGATTGAGCCAACTTTGCTTCCAATCATGCGAAGAATGTTGACAACTGATGGTCAAGGTAAGTACAATATTTTTTCCCTGTCCTAATGATGCTTTTTAATTGTTTTATTTTCTTAGTAGTGATACATACTTCGATCCAACCAGAGATGAGAAGTGACACTTAAAGCAAGACCGGATTGGGTTGATTAAAGAATTCTAATGTTTGAATGTGAAATGACAAGCTTGCTATACGTTAGATGCTGCTTTTTCTTAAATATTACAAGTGTTTATATAGGTTAATGATTTGGATAGTGAGCCGCTTGAAGAGAAAGGAAAGCTAAATAATGCATTTAGGAGCATGTTTGATCTCTTCCTAAGTGATTTTTAGACATAGTGTACATATGTTATTAGCTTTTGTTCTATCACTACTGGCATATGATGCTTAACTTCATCCCTGGATATTAACTCTTAAATTAGATTCAAACTTTTGTTAGATTGTAGATCAAAGATTATCCTTGTGGCATTAGCCATTGCATCTTGATTTAGAATTGTATCATTAATGGCAGCAAATATAGTTATATCCTGAAGGTGTTTGTGTATAGAATTGGATATGCTCATGAACACAATAAACATTTACCAAAATAACCAGAAAAAAAAAAAAAACTGACAATAAGCATTTGCCTTTTTGATATGTAAATAGCAGGCATGCTCTAGGAAAGCCCATGCTGTGTTGTAACCTTCAAATTTTAACTTTATGGTTAGAACTTGTTCAAGAGGACTTGACTATTAAATTTGTTCTGAACAAAATGTAAAAGTGACTTGATAGCATATATTATCTAATAGTTTATTTGCTGTTATGTTACAATCATGCCAGATTTGGCTTATATAAGATGATGTTTGGGCTTTATCATTGTGTAGGGTCTATTTCATTAATTTTTTTGTATTCTTCTGCAGAGGTTTTTGAAGAAGTCTTGGAGATTGTTTCATATATGACCTTCTTTTCTCCGACTATATCCTTGGATATGTGGAGCCTTTGGCCTTTGATGATTGAAGCATTGGCTGATTGGGCTATAGACTTCTTTCCAAGTATAGTTCTATTTACACTTTCTGCTTATCTTAGTTCCTTTATTGTTTCCATCTCTGAATGTTTTAGGAGTTGTTAACTAGAACTTTTCCTTTTATACTACTCATCAGCTTAATCATTTTTCTCCTCATTTAGTTATTAACTGGAAATTGTACTTGGGAAAAGGATTGTAAATTATCCTGGGAAGAATAATGCATCTTATTCATGGTCAACAGCATGATAAGTTACTTATACTTTTTTGCTCTTTGAAAAACATTATGCCAGACATTACTAATCTGAAACTTGTGTTTTATGCATGTGTGTCCGAGATCCACCTTTGCAAATATTTTTGTGCCTAACTTGTTTGTAGAATTCATTGTGTTTGTTAACTACTTGTTAAAGCATATGTTGTTCATGGAAATCCTAGAGTTACATGTTTGCACAAAACAATCCTCATTGGTTTAAGTGTTAGTAACTGAAACAGTTTCTAAGACCACCGTCCTTATTTTTGGGATCAGATTGCCACTTCAAAGTGGATGTCCATATTTGTTTACAATATAATGAGGAAATATTTTAACTGCTGGTTCTAGGAGGTCCACATAAATATGTTACATCGTAACAACAGAAACTGGAAGTTTCATTCTTTTTTTTGTCATCCAGTTTCAATTTGTTATTATTTATTTTTGAAGTCATCTGTACTTTTTTGTTGTTTCTAAGTAGTAGCTGTTTACATGCAGATATTTTGGTTCCTTTGGACAACTATATATCCAGGGGAACTGCACATTTTCTTACTTGCAAGGAACCAGACTACCAGCAAAGTCTTTGGAATATGATTTCATCTGTGAGTTGATTTGTAGTGATAAAGTTGCTTGTAGATTGACAACTGTCAGGGCAAAATAAAATGAACTATATATTCTTTAGTTTCTGATCTTGCAATTTTCTAGCTTCCTTTATGTCAGCAACCCTTTGGTTTATAAAGTCTTATGTTATTTGCTTTCTTTGACAGATAATGGCAGATAAAAATTTAGAGGACAATGATATTGAGCCAGCTCCAAAGTTGATAGAAGTAGTGTTTCAAAACTGTAGAGGACAGGTGGATCATTGGGCTGAGCCATATCTGAGAATCACAGTTGATCGATTGCGTCGAACGGAGAAATCACGCTTGAAATGTCTTCTTGTACAAGTGGTAAGGTGTCAGGACCTAGCTGCAGTTTTCTGCAATATGATGTCATGCCTTTATATGCTTCACATGTCTTATAATTATCAGAATTTGATGTTCCTCTATTATCTTACCGATTCAAGGTGACTTACGCATCAAATATTCTATACAACACAATTAGAAAGCGCTAGTTGAAGATTCATATATTGCCAATTTAAGTCAATTGGATATCTTTTATCTGTTCAAATTTTCTTTGTTGGATTTATGCTACTAGTTTGAAGTTAATGGTATATGCTATCTTGGAATGTTCTTGTTAGAATCAAGATTTGTTTCTTATATGTTAAAATATGGTGTGAAACAGCTTTTAGCGCAACAGCTTATACTGATTTAAATGTTAATTGACTCTTCAGGGCATAAACACTACTATAATTTTGCAAGTTGCTTTGGTTTTACTTTTAGAATTACTTTTCATTCCGGGAAACAGCTTAGTCCTGTGATTTTCTGACACAATGTTGGTCTTTCTCAACCCAGATTGCAAATGCGGTTTATTACAATGCAGCATTGACAATCAGCATATTGAATAAGCTTTGTGTTACAACGGAAGTGTTCAACCTTTGGTTCCAGTTGTTGCAACAAGTTAGAAAGAGTGGTCTACGGGCTAATTTTAAGCGGTAGGTAGTCTGTATTTGCTTTAATCTGTTTCTGTCTCACTCCGTACAAACCTTAAGTGTAATATCATTTCTTTTATAATTTCACCTTGGGTATTGTTGGGCTGTGACAGTATAGTGCTCTGGGTGCTGCAGGGAACATGATAAGAAAGTGTGCTGCTTGGGCCTTGCATCACTACTTGCACTTCCTGGTGAACAGTTAGCTGGGGAGGCTCTTGGGCGAGTGTTCAGGGCCACCCTTGATCTCCTAGTTGCATACAAGGATCAAGTTGCAGGTTTCTTTCTCTCTCTTTCTCTCCTTTTCTCTCTCAAACTGTGAGAATTGCAACCGTTTCCGTGTTCATTTTGCTTGGCTTGCTGTCTTTTGGGGGTTTTATCTTTCCTTCTTTTCCCCTAATACGTGGATTATTTCATGTATTATTTATGTGTGAGCAGAAGCTGCAAAGGAGGAAGAGGCTGAAGATGATGATGATATGGATGGTTTCCAGACTGATGATGACGATGACGATGTTGATGGTTCTGACAAGGAAATGGGAGTCGATGCAGAGGATGGGGATGAAGCTGATAGCATCAGGCTTCAAAAATTAGCTGCCCAGGTATGCGTATTAGGTTGATCCGTGAGGTGCATAATTTGGTACTTTGCTTGTGGTTCTATCTTTAAATATCATGACTTGGCAAAAAACGGAAAGCTCCCTTGTATACTGGCAAATAAAGTAGAGTATGGCAATTTTGTGACTGCATATTCTGTCTAGCATATGTGACAAAGTCCTGAGAACCAGCATATGCCCATGGTGGAATGTCTAGCTACTGTATAGACAGGATGAAGGCATCCTGATCTTATTCTTGTAAGCTGTTTTGATGTTTGTGCCCAGAAATTCATAAAGCTGAAGTGTTAGAACTCAAGTGGATAATGCCAGTCTTTCATGGTATGCCTTCATACAAAAAAAAGAAGAAGAAGAAGAAGACAAATGAATAGAATTGTTTAGTTGCCCTTGCCCCTTTTCACTCACAATAAAGGACCTTACAGATTTGGTCTTATCGTTGAAAAATATGAGATAAGCAATTAATAGGAGCTTTACAAGAGTACTTGAGAGGTGCAATAGCAAAGGTATTTAGACAATTGTATGTTTGCTGGTTGGACACTCTTGGTGACATACACTTGCTATGCTGCCAAAAATTTCTCAATTGAGGAAATGTTTTAGCAATTTCTTTAGTGTGTTTTGATAAATTGCAGTTGTCTTCAGAACAAATATGTAGGTACTGATGACTTTTTTGGTAATGAGTTAGAACAGAGAACTTTGAAAATTAATAATAATGCTGTGACCTTTTAATGATTAGGACATATCTGTTGTAAGTTACCCTAGATATCCTTTCAGTAATGGATTCCTGGAATTTCTAATCTTTTATTTGACACCACCCGACTTTGTTTTTAATAGGCAAAGGCTTTCCGTGCAAATGATGATGACGATGATGACTCAGATGATGACTTTAGTGATGATGAAGAGTTACAGTCACCAATTGATGAAGTAGACCCTTTTGTTTTCTTTGTGGATACTGTCAAAGGTAAATGTGTTTATTCAGCCATCTAAGTTTGTTTATATGCATCTTCTATTTTTGTTGAGCTTCTGTGGCATTGTCTGAAATGTCGAATTTTATCTTGCCTTCCCTAATTTTTGAATCTAGGTTTGCAAGCATCAGATCCTATGAGGTTTCAGAACTTTACACAGACACTGGATTTCCATTATCAAGCTCTTGCAAATGGTGTTGCTCAGCATGCTGAACAGAGGAGAGCAGAGATTGAAAAGGAGAAAATGGAGAAGGCATCTGCTACTGCTGCTCCATCATGAGTTAAGTTTTGGATTGAATTTTTGGTTTGCAGGATGAGTTCATTGATAATTCCATTCATTTAGAAATGGTATAATGAAACCAAGAGTCGATTCTGGTCCATTCAAAGCATTCATTGGTTCATATGGTCATGAAGGTGATTGAGCTTCAAAAGGTTTTGAGGTTCGAGTGCGTGGAGCTTTGTGTGTACAAGTTCTCAATCGTAAGCAGAACGCAGGATTAGGGAACTCGGAGTTTGCTACTGTCACTTGTCAGGTTTTGAATTAGGTTAGGCTGGTGAGCTGGCCATTCTTTGGCAGAAGATGGCCGTCTCAAACAGTTTGTGTTGTTTCCTTGTAGTCCCTTCTTTTGCTATTTTTTATTCCGCTTCCCACTTATTCCATCATTTCTTTTTGGGTCGTCATATGTTTGGTCACTCTATTGGTTGACCGGGACTCTGATCTTATCTCCTGGCAGTCACCAGGGAGGGTCCATTGCATACGTAGTAGTCTACGAGATGTCTTGCCATGTTGTAATCAGATGGCTAAATATATAGGATTGTATTGATGATTTTGGTGAAGTGGTCGTCCAAAAAATTTTCCCTGTCAGGTATAGTGTACCAATATTGCGGAATATTTGTTTTTGTTTGGGTTATGGAGATTTTTGGTATCAGGGGGGTTGTTGGCCTTGGGTGGTAGGTAACTTGGTTGCCGATTTGTAAGAAAAGATATCTTGACAATTATTATTCTTTATATAATGTGGATTAATGAAAGCAAATTATTCTTGGGATCTTTGTCAGTAACCCTACTCTTCTTCAAACCTCCCGACTCCTGTCTCTAGTGTATTTGTGAATACCATACAACAAAGGAATATTCTAGACAGAGGTGAATGTCGATCCCTCCGACTAATTTGTTTTCTCTTCCCAATTCCAGGACTACTTGTCAGTAACGAATTCATGTTCGTGTGCCCTTATTATTGTATTGGGTTTAAACAGGTATGATTGTATAATAAATCAATGCTTTAGGTGGGAATGGATCCACCTTTACATATTGTATAAAGCTTATGTATGGTACCTTTTTGGTGAAAAAAGACGGTAAAAGTATGATCCACCTTGGATCATCTGACTCAACGGCCTAAAAGTGTACCAAGTTCTAGGCCTTTACATCTCAGAGCAGTGGAGCTCCAATGTCCACGTTAACCAGTTCCACACCAAGACGCGACATTGGGTGCTGATGGGTTCGGGGTTTAGATCGAATCAAGAATTAAATGCCCCAACCACCATGGGATGTTACACTCACTCGACATTTTCAATGGACCCTTGTCCCTCTACAAAAGCAAATTAATAGTAAGCAGAACTTTCTGCACAGTGTAAAAGCCAAACACACCAAAAGAACCATGGGTTCTGATCAGCACATAGACATAGTAATGCTTCCTTTTATGGCTCATGGCCATCTTATTCCATTTCTAGCTTTTGCAAGACAAATCCACCACCGCACAGGCTTCAACATCGCCATTGCCAACACCCCTCTCAACATCCAATATCTACGTTCCACTCTTCACCAAGATCCCACTTCCGGAATCATCTTGTCCGAGCTCCAGTTCAACAGTGCTGATCATGGCTTGCCACGTAACATAGAGAACACCGAGAACTTGCCTTTGGATCAAATGGGTAAGTTCCTCGCCTCATCTGTATCACTCAAAACCCCATTCCATCACTTGTTATTAGATATCATTGAGAAACAGGGCAAGCCACCTCTTTGTATTATATCAGATCCTTTCTTCGGATGGACAGTGGATGTTGCAAAGAGTACAGGCACCATAAACATTACCTTTACTACAGGTGGTGCTTACGGTACAATGGCTTATATTTCCTTGTGGTTGAATCTTCCACATCGTCAAACAGATTCTGAAGAATTCAGTTTGCCAGGATTCCCTGAAAGGTGTCGATTTCATGTTTCTCAACTGCATAAATTTTTAAGAAACGCTGATGGTACTGATCAGTGGTCCAGGTTTATGCAGTCTCAGATTTCAGGTTCTTTGCAGTCTTTTGGGTGGCTGTGTAACACAGTTGAAGTGATTGAGCCTCTTGGATTGGAGTTGCTGAGAAATTATATCAAGTATCCTGTTTGGACTATCGGGCCTCTTCTACCTAAACCCTTGTTAAATAAGTCAGCATCATCCTCATCAAATCGTACTAGTTTATACAGACAACATGCAGGAAAAGAGCCCGGAGTATCTCCTGAAAAATGCATCCAGTTCCTTGATCTGCATAATCCTGATTCGGTTCTATACATTTCTTTTGGTTCTCAAAATACTATTAGTCCGTCACAGATGACGGAATTAGCCATTGGTTTGGAAGAGAGTGGGAATCCATTCATTTGGGTTATAAGGCCTCCTATTGGTTTCGACTTAAGTACTGAGTTTAGAGCAGAATGGTTACCAGAAAGATTTGAAGATCGAATGAGTAGCAGTAAACAAGGCTTGCTGGTGAAAAACTGGGCACCGCAATTGGAGATATTGTCACACAAATCTACAGGAGCGTTCGTAAGCCACTGTGGGTGGAATTCAACATTGGAGAGCTTAAGCCAAGGCGTGAAAATGATAGGGTGGCCAATGGCAGCAGAGCAAGCATACAATTCCAAAATGCTGGTGGAGGAAATGGGTGTTTCTGTGGAGCTGACAAGAGGAGTGCAGAGTAGTATTTCAGGGGAAGGGGTTAAAAGGTTGATACAACTGGTAATGGACAAGGAAGGGAAAGGAGGGGATATGAAGAAGAAAGCTGAAGAAATTGCAGAACGTATGAGGGCAGCTGTGAGAGAGGAAGGAAACGAAAAGGGGTCTTCCATTAAAGCATTAGATGATTTTGTTTCAGCCATTATATCAAGCTAGCTGTTGCTTCAGCGTGTAATAACAAAGGTCTGTAGCTTTGTACAATAGATCATTATCGTATCAACTATTTTTGTAGTTTTCCTTTATTTTTTAATAAATGGTATTAATTAAATTAATCGATTCTTTATACCCAGTTTAGCATTAAACAAAAAAGAGAAAAGATTTCGCATCCTACCACGGTGCACAGAATCATATATAGCTTGTATATTAAATTATTAATTGAAGTTAATTTTTCTTTTCTTTTTTTTTCTGTCGTGATGTAATAAATAAATGGTCTTGTGGATTATGGACAAATTTTACAAGGAGTTTCAGATATTACAAAGAACATATAACCAATATAGTTAATAAGGAAAATATGGTAAAAGAAAAATATTAAATAACAATTATAAGTCCAGAGATTTACATTCAACGAGTAAATCGAAATAAGAAAATTCAAGTTTCCTAACTCATTCAACTCTTCTTTGGCACCTCTGTATGCAGGTTGATAAGAAGTTCTCACAATTAATAAAAATGATAAATTCCAGCTCTGCTAGAGCTTCTCAACCAGCATCTATACCGCTAAATCAAGTGCTCAGTTAGGTGAAGGAAGCGTAACTGCATTACCAATAGTTGAAACCCAGTCGGGGAGACATTTGGCATGTTGTACAAAGTTGTGAGAAGAGAAGATTATTGTTATGCTATTTTGAGTTCCATTATTTCAATTAATCAGCAAAGGCTTCTAATTCGGCGAATTGGGTCAATTCCAATTTTGATTTACCAGTGACTTGTTTCAGAGCTTTAATTTGAGCCCCCACATTAATAGTAGGTCTGATTCCAGCATTGAATAGATCGGCAGATAAGAATATTTGCTCATCTGTAATGAAAATCACATTAATAGGTTCCATTGGCATCAGTTAATATATGAATAATAAGATCAACACAATTACCTTGAAAGGTTGAAAGTTGTATCTGCCTGCCTACAATTTTTGCACAAGCAAAAAATGACACGTCTGTATAACATTCCAGATTATTACAACATTAGCAGCAATGGGGGGTGTTAGGCTTCGAGCCGTGGTATCAATAGATAGATACAATTGAAGAGACAGGAATATAAGTTTGAATGGCAAGTTGCCTCCAAAAACTCAAACCCTGCCTTTTCTTAAACCCTGTACTCAAATAACACCAAACCCTCTCTTTACACCTTCAGCTTCTGACGATCATTGCCATTTTCATAAGAACTGCCTGCCTCAAGCTTCTCCAGAGGGATTTGTCATGGAAGATGACTCAGGGCTGTAATTCCAGAGTCCTTTCAGCTCTCCTCTCACCAAACCTAATATGACAGCAACTCCTGAAGGAAAACAAAAACCAGAAAGTGAGAAAGGTAAACGGACAAAGAGAGTTAAAATGAGACAGCATGTGCGACCCTTTCTGACAAGCCAGCCAGAAGTGGCCTGGACTAATGGAATATTTAACCGGTGTTACCTAGTGTACAAGGAACGAGATAGAGGAGTGCAGGTTGACCGTGCCCATTCATTAAATACAACCCTAGGTATGTAAAGAAGAGGCCTGCAATATGTGAAATTGAAACATATAAGTATCATCTTGGCTTCACAATAGTTATTTTGTTGTTATCCAACTCTTTTTCATAGTTTTTCAACCGACTAAATACAAGAATACACCTCTGATATTCATTCATTTTCCCAAATCTAACATCAAGGTTATTCCGTACTTTCAACTAAACAAAAAGTACCATGCTCAGCAACCTACATGATGTGCAAAAGGGTAGAACTTGTTTTCCAAGATTAACAACTGCATTTCAGAAACTAGAACCTAATGGCAATAGTACATGTTTGTGTCAACCAAATAGCTTCTTTTCCCTTTAAGAGGAAATCTCAAGAGCATATATCTCTATGTATTACAGTAAAAATCAACCTGAAACAATAAAGCTGGTAATTCCACAGGCCATTTATATCCAAAATTTAATTTGTGTCATTTTGAAACAATTAAAAGGTAAACCTGATGCTTTGGATATTTACATGCCCATGAATCACAAATTTTCTCTTTGAAGTTGAAGTAATGACCAGATATGATGACTTTCATTAAATATAAGTACATAACTAAGCAGATACTGGTCTCAACACTTGCATTTGCGCTAGAAAAAATTTGCTACAATTTGAGACCACAGAACATGTAAGCCAGTTAAAACATTCATTGAAATCATTACTGAGTTAAATAAACATCTGTAAGGAAGTTAGGTAAGGAAGTTAGACAAGGAACAGAAACATCAATCAACGAAACTCAGTTCAAACTTATGAGTAAAGCCTGATGAAACTGTTGAATTTCACAGAGAATATATTACTCTGACCTAAGGTGGGAAAGAAGTCTTAGAGACATAATAAAGAAAGGAAGAAAAAAAAACAATAGCTAATCAAACTATAATGCATACACACTCACCAAACCCATAGCCAATTATCAACCACACAAAATATCCATTGGCCAGATGCTTCTTGTTTTCCTTATCATATCTGAGACAAACAACCAAACAGGGAAATTAATCATGAATCCATCTATAACACAAAGATGAAAGCCCTTCAAAAAAAGGGCAAAAGGAAATCTAAAGACCTGAATCAATCCCAAACTTGTTGGATCTACAACAAGAGTCCTTTCCAAGTTCCTCTTGCAAAAGTAAGAACAATTCAGACAACATCTACTCCTTTCATTCTGCTTGTATAAACATTTTTTACACTCACACATACATACAAAATGTTTCGATATTAAAAGTGGTCCAGTAAATATACTGTGTGCTTGGAATTAAAAATTTATTTATGGCATAGTCCTTTGTCAAGCTCTAGTCAAGCAAGAGCATAATTATTTCAGAGAATTCTAGAGGTGGTTAATATTAACAAATCCAAAACGATACAACAAAATCTTGCCTATTCTGACCCACTGAAACCTGATTTAACTCTAAAAGTCAACAATGTGAACAGGAATCCAAAAACAACCTACACTCAACCTGTCTGTTTGCTTAACATGGTAGAGGGAACATAGCTCGACCTGCTTGAAACTTGACTGCCAATATAAATTGACTCAAAAAATCAGTGATTCAAACTTAATGTAACCCAACCCAACTGATGCAATTAATACTTGTAAGTTCCACAGGTTTTAGAATAAAACAATGAGCCACCTGTAACCCTTTAGCTTTATGTCTCCTTATTGGATTAATCCATGCCATTTGAAACAGAAAATACAAGTTAATACAAGGTATAATCGACCTTCATTTTTGATTTTCCAAGTGCAAAGAAAACAACAAAAGCTAATGCCTTCTAACAACTATAAAAATTTCAAAGTTGCTCCTAAAGTTAACTAGCTAATTCAAATAAAGCAAAATTGCAAAATGGAATAAGCATGGCTTCTAGGACTGATTTACATTGCAATTAATACCTAATGTGATTTTACAGAATAAAAAAATCAATCCATGGTTACAAAAATTATCACTGACTGCTTTAGAGATTATTCTGTTGATAAAGGGACTTTCAAACAATGAATTTAACAAGATTCCTGCCCACTAGAGCAAAGTTCAGCTAGAAATCGGGTAAAACAAAGGTCCTGGTGCTGTGATCTTTCAGTTTCTAAAATTACATGTACATCATTATCCCAGTTATGAAAAACCCAATTTCCATATGCTATGCTGAAGGCAAATATAAGACATTCGGTGCGAAACATTTGACCCCACAAGGGCAATTTTAGCTTCATCCAACTATCTGGGGATTATAACTGAAGTTATTACTGTTGAAGCCTATTGCAAATTGGTCTTATTTCCAATATCTAGCTTAAAAGTAACATCCACCAACTTTTAAAGCAGCTTTTCCTTAGCTTGAAAGCAAATTGTAGCATAAAAGGGGACTCGCGTATAACCAAACCAAGGAAAAAGGTTAATGCCTTGCTAAATCACCATTATATGATCCCATAAAGTACATATGATCCAACAAAGTACAAAGGGGAACACTAAAACTAAGACATTAAATATACACTACAATGGTGTCTGACAAGTTTTTTCTGCTTTCTGTCTGTTTTTTACCCCTTCCATTTTTTTTGGGTCAAATTTACCCTACCATTTCAGAGAGGGCGTTACCACAAACTAAAAAAATTAAGCCTTTTCATATCCTGAACTACAAAAAGAATAACAAAAAAGCAAATTACTGAAATATATGCATCTTGGTATCAGATGATAGTGGCCAACAGGATACAAGAAAGTAGTACCTGAAAGCAAATGCAACAAGCAAACCAGGAAAGAGAATGTCCCCAAATCCAATCATATCGTAGCCACCCCATGGATCAAAAACTCTAGGAACTCTCAAGAGCATGGGAATTGATTCTCCACCACTATTGTCACCTCGAGCAACCTATTAATAGGATCAAAATGTTAGAGATCAAAGCTCATCCTAGGAACGTCACCTTATGTTTAAGTTCTTAAGTTGACTGGTTCTTAATGTTTACTAAAAATTAAAAACAAAAAACAAAAACGAAAGAGGGGCTGGCTGACTTTATCTCATTGAATCAGGAACTTGCCCTGTGCTGAGACCACTCTATTTAAGTGGCAAGGTTTTGGCAAGGAGCAGGATTTTACATTTTTTCTATAAGTATACATTTTTGTCAAGTTCTAGCATATTCAAAATATATTTGAAATAAGCAACTCAAGCATTTAGCCCAGCATTTAGTGCATAACCCATGTTCAAAAAGCAGGTTCAAATCCCCATTTTCCCAAATCACAAAATACAGGAAGAAATGAAAAAATTATGCAGCTAGATTCACCTACCAATTACCCAGTTGACTTAGGAACTAACCCTCAAACACATTGACGTCAAGGCTGGTTAAAAACACTATTGATTCCTTTATGTGGTATCAAAGCCTCCTTGACCTAGCAGTTTAGAGTTTAAATTCAAATTGAGCTTCTTCTAACAAACAAATCTCAGCATGAGTAAGCGATGGGCCAGCATGGCTTATACTTCATAGGGTTGTCCATAAGTATGGTATCATACCATGAGAAGCACATGACAAAAATTCTTAGCTCCAACCAAACAAAACATGCAAACCATCCTTTATTCCATTAGCATATATTTGATTGTGTTATTATCTATGTTCATCAGCACTACTGCACTGGCTAATCACAAGGAAATCATGACACCTTGACTTTCCTAGATATAATTTTGACACTTTGATGGCATTGAATAAAGTAAGAGAGTACTGCTCCATCAGACACAAATATTCAATACTTTCAATGGAGTCAAACCCAAAGACTAGTCAATGCTTTACAATAATTAACACGAGCCAAAGTAAATTCCATGCAACAACCAAAAGGATAAGAACTTACTGCAATCATCACACTCTGATGGAATATAAGTGGTGATAGGAAGACCCAGAAGATGTCATAGACAAATGCACAACAGAGAAGCACTGTAGCAACCTGAGTCATCAAGAACAATCAGGGCAAGGAGTGAAACATAATTCATAAATACATAATAAACTACAACCATAGTACCTTGATATTAGGCAGTCGAGCCAACTGCAAGACTGTTATCATCAAACAGATACCCTATTAAACAAAAAAACAAAAATCAATTTTCACGTAGTCAACAAACGCCAAGCCAAAGGCATCTGAACAATGTTCGAACCTCTAAACAGAAACAACAGCAATCAAACTTCATACTTACCTCAAGTTACTTAAAACAACAGAAAATGAGTAGGCGAAACAGCAGCAATAACAATAAAAAGGAATAATGATCGCTATCACCAAGAATTCAAATATGAGATCAATTTAGATTGCAATCGTAGGATTCTAAGTACCAGTTCTTTTTAACCCCAATTACACCTACCTAAATCAACAATCTAAATTCTGCTGTGTTCTAGTACCATTCACAGTACTAGAACAGCTTCTAAACAACTAACTCTATAATTTCCTGACCTAGATCTTGATCCAATTCCAAACTTTGTAATACTCTGGCAATTTCCAATCCTCTTAACATCAACTAATCCTAAAATTTAATCTCAAAACCTACTTGTTTCCCTGCAATAGCACCAACTTATTGCCAATTTTATACAACCCTCTTTCCTGTCCTACAATTGACTTTCACATACTCAACATATTATTAAGTCAAGATATTACCATTACAGAGAGTGCTGCGCATTTGCCTCATAGAAAGTACGACCAATTCCCAAAAAACAAAAATAATCAATCTAGAATACAAGTGGGGATATGGGCGACTTACAAGAATATCTTGGCCCACCCATGAATATGATGCTTGCCTATGGACAGCCCAGACAACAGCGAATGTCACACAGAATAGCGCAACCACAAGTGAGAGGATAGAAACCTCCCCAAAAAGAGGCAAATTCAGTGTCTTCTGTGGACAATTCCTGCATTTTCTGCTTTTACACTTTTATTAGGAGCAGGAACAAAAAGAAACTAGATCTTATAAAACAGCTATTATCCGGTTTAGCAGCAAAGACAAGCAAATCCCAAGCATACCTTAATATCGGCGTCATAATGCAATTATGCATCCCCTGAAAAACAAAACAAAGAAACAAAAAAGAAAATATCTCAACAGATATCCAACATAGAGGTTGATAAGAGATTATACCACTGTGAAGAAAAAGAAAAAGCAAATAACAAGAAACAGAGAAGTAGGGGAAAATAGCTGCTTCAATAGTGTTCATATGCATGTTGCAGAAACAAGATTTCACAAAAAGATGGTCTTTTCTTCCTACATAACATATGCAGAAAGACAGCATCAAAAAGCAACCCACTCATGCATTTCTAATCAGGATTCATAAATAATATATCTGCCATGGTTACATATTTGGAGGAACAAACACACTTCATTTTATTTCCATTTGACATACAACCATCTACAAATATAACACAGAAAAAAACCAATAACTTAAAAGTGTCATTTATTTTTAACATGCCCTGTCTAAGCATTAGCTAATTCAAACAGGCATATTTACATACATGACAAATAACACAAAACACAAAAAATAACTATGTTACCTGAACACCGCCTAAGCAGAAGAGTACAATCAGCAACCAGACAAACCAAGAGGACATGAAGAAGTAGAGTAGCACCAGAAAAGTGGATGCTGTTATCACAAAAACTACGGCACCCTTTGCACTGATATCAAGGATTTCCTTTTCATCATCATTGCTTATTCCAGCATTGGAAGACTCCTAGTCAAAAGCAGCAAAAAAAAAATCACTTAAATTTCCTTTTGGTAATCAAGGACATCATGTTATAATGATAAAATCAGAAAGAAAACTAAGAATTCAAAGATGCATGAAGAAAAGGAAGAGAGAAAGGAATGCAAAATATGATATGCTTTCCCACACGGCATATCCAAGTAGCAATAAAACCAGTCTTCTCTTACAACCATCTAAGGTCTTTAGATATGATTCCTGAGTAACATGTTTAGTCCAGCAGTATCAGGGTTAGTCACTTTCTTATGAAGAGACCAATTAAGAAATCATCTACAATATATGGGTATAATATAAACCTATATATATATATATATATATGTCATAAATAAAAATTACAAATTAAGTTCACAAGTACTTAGTTATTGAGTTAAAAATGAGTCCTATCAAAATTGAATTTCAATGTTATAACTTATAATATCCCTAATTCCATCAATATCTACAGTTCTCCAGTTCTAACATGAACTAATCACATACAAATTAAATGTTAAAAACTTTTACTTATGCTTCAAGATTTATAATATAAAAATTTGTGTGGAAAACTTCAATATATAATTTTAAAACATATTAATAACAAAAATATTTATGAAAAACTCTAATAAAGTTACTCGTTTTATGTTGAAGAAAAACCGTGACTTCATCACTTCATATTCTAACAGAAATCCCGTTGCAGTGACATGTGCCAATATAAAACATCATAATTTTATCACAATAATCAAACAATACTACCCATCAAACTGGCATTTTAGAGATATGAGAAAAACTATAGAGATGCTAATCATCTACCAACTCACTGGAAAATAATAAAATATCTAAGAAGAAAAAATTAACTGCATACAGCCTACCAGGCCCACCCACCAATTAGAGAACAGTCAATAAGAACTGCCATAAACTTAATTTGAGAGGAAAATATAACTTCAAAAATAGCATGGGCTGATTATGAGCACGAATCAACTTTCTTAAAAGATGCAATTTCCATCAGAGTCATTAATAAGGCTACAATAATAGGTGCTCAAAAGTTTAGGATAACCTAATACGTTATTCATTTACATCACATGCAAATATTCCTTATAACAGGTTAACAAATTTCTTTCTATAAGACGCACATCAGTATAAAGGATGAAACTGTAAACTTCATAATAACGGATAGAGAATAGAAAGTGATAAACCTTTGGTGATAATTCATTATAGCGTTCATTAGTATGCTCAGAAGTACCAAACTCTTGCCAAAGTGAAGCAGTGACAATTGTGCCAACAGCCATTGCCCACAAAAATAACACCGAGAAATCCACAACAGGACGGGTTGGTGCATATAATAAGAATTCCACTGCATTGGAAATTAAGATGAGTAGAAGTAAATGAATCTTCATATGAAAATAAGCTTGAAAGATTAGAAAGAATGTATGCGTCAGGAATGTACATGAACATATAACCCAAGCTAAGAATTACACATGTAAACAAACAATAGCTTAGAGAAGATAAAATAAACCATTATTTCTTTAAGTAACATACCAAATAACATTTAGCAGACAACAAAGAAAAACTTTCTAACTGATTTCTTGCAATTTAAAATCTCTAGAAGCACCGTATCAAATGCCAAATCACTCTTCTCAAAATTGTGAGGAACATTTAGCATTTATTTTGGTCAATATGTGCAAAGTTTCTATAAACTTGATCAATATGTTGGTAATAAAATTTTCAAATCTTAATAACAATTAGACATCATACATCTCACTTTTAGAATCAGTTCAGATAACAAAATTCATAGATGAAGTATTCATCGTTGACAATATAAAAATAATTAAGTCAGTTCAAATCATTGGCAGGGTGAGAGTTGAGAGTTGTAATCAAGATGAACCAAACTGAAGTAATTCATAAACTTATAGTAATGAATTCATAATCTGTTTCAAAGCAAAGGATCCTTTAGCAATGAGTAGGGTTACACAGAAGCAAATTCATAATCGTTAACCTAATATTCTGTGCGCTTCGATGAGTTGATATCTCTAAGGCCCCAGTATGGTATCAAATATTAATTAATGCAATCGAACTATTGTATTCTAGAACCTTATCTAGATTTGAAAGAGAGAAGGCTCCAACAATGAAGTATGAGCAAACTCTATATATTAGTATTTTTATGTAAAATATATAAATAAAATCTTTATTCTTTTTTAAATATTCAAGTGTTGGAAAACTATTGTCCAATAAAAGAAATGAACAATTTACTTTAATAGCAAAAGTGCGAACCTTAAGTAAAACCAGGGCAAAAGCTTGAACCTCATGTGGAGAACCAAAGCAAAAGTGTGAACCTCAATTAAAGTACTAGCACTTATTATAGCAACCAGGTTCGAACTCAGCTGGGAATTGCTGGGTAAGTTTTGGTCTCAAGACATTAGGCTTAATTTGGGATTTCGGGGTTTAAAAAAGAGAATGGAAATATAGACATGAAAACATGAACCTTGTTGGGAATAGATGTTGCAAACTGAAGTAGATTGAAGTGGAACCTGCAATAGCTATTTCAGACATATGATTCTTTCTATCACTATTTTACTTCTGTTCTTAACTTTCAATGGATTAATTTTTAGCCTGCATAACATTCCATCCCCTCAAAGCTTCTGCCAGAAAAGTGCCACACTCAACTCAGATAAGACATTCTAATCTTAAATTCCAAATTGCATATATATAGTTTTTTGCTTGACAATTCAAAAGAAAAAGAACTAATTTAGTGGAAGTTCAGATCATCCCAATGTCGAAAAGCAGAAAGCCACAAATTCTTATATTTAAAGTTCATCGATGAGGGAAATGACATCAAAGATTTTGTTTAATAATATAAAAAATTTTCCTATCTTTTAAAACTGAAAAATAAACAATTAAATAGCTTAAAGTTTGCTCACACTGACACATGTATATGCATGCATGCATCAACACACAAAACCTACACATTGTGAAACACACATATATATAACCCCAAAATGACAATCCTTATATTCATTAATGGCATTAGACAATTTCTTCATTTAGACTTGAACCATTCAAAATCATTACTTCAATAACCAATGATGGTCAAGTTTTTTGGGAAAACGTTAGCACATTCTCTCTAAAGCTGTGCCAAACAATAGGTTAGACATGTTTCTACAATCAACTCAATCAAGTAAGCCTTAATCAAAAGCTAGTTGTGTTTGGCAGGTCTACTATTTTCCTGTATGAAGTAGCCCCGCCCCTGATAAGATCTAGAGACGTAAGTGTATTTAATCCATCATTAACACTTTCTTGACAAGAGGTCCATGTTTCTAACAATCTAGGAAATAGCTAATACATTCTTTTTTTGAAAAGGAAATAGCTAATACATATCTTAAGAATAAAAATAAAAGTAGAAAAAAAAAAGATATATCATGTGAGCTCATGATATCAAGTGATTACCATGTTTGTCTGCCATAGATTTGTTAACCACATCTCCTGCTGATTTTGGAATCATCACAACAGGTATCGAAATATTTAGAGAAGTATCGTTCTCAGAACAAACCATCTTGTAAAGCTCTGGAGAAATTACGAAAAATGGAAGCTTATGTAAGAGGCTGATAAACCATTGCATTCGTTTAATCAATCATCCAAATTGAACTTCAAAACAAATTTAATTACAAATAGCACATGCCAGCAAACAAAAACATATAACCTTCTTTGTCATTTATCACCAGCAAGGCTGCAGCACCTCCTGACTGTGCAACTTTTGCCTTAGTTGTGAAGTCACAATCACCACGTGTAGACAAGGCTACAGAGCCAGAGAGCTGAAAACAGAAAATTCTAACCATGATGCTTCAAAACTTTTCATTTCGCTTACATCAGATAATAGTGCCTATGCAACTATTAAATTTTATTCTAAATTTTAATAAAGTATTATCTCAAATCTTCAAAGTTCTTCCCAAACTTCATAGGTTCCCGTGGTCCTCCCAGAACTTAGAGAAGTTTAGAGCATATGCTTTATAAAGTTCACTATATTTAACTTAATCTAACAAAAATGTGCTCCAACTAATTACAAAAAAGCCAAACAATTCTTGGAAAGGCAAGTTGACCAAAGATTTTGTGAGAGCATGATAAATAGAGACAGAACCTCTGAAGAAGATTTAGAACAGCCATTTAGGGGATTTGAGAAAACAGCAGGCAATTTGGGACTTTTGCTGGCCTCCTCAGGCAATGAAGCTCCAAAGCTTGCAGTTAAACCAGCTAAATCTTCGCCTTCAACGCCGTCAACCCAGACCTTCACCTTAACCTGGATGATTAGAACTCAATTTATTAAGGAATTAGGGTAAACATATATTAATCTTTTGAACTGTATTACTCTAGCATATGAAATTCAGAAGAGCCTACCATGGCAAAAATCACACTCACTACTTCTAATTTATCTATCTTTCTCTAAAATGTGTTTTAACAACCACCGATAAAGTAATCAGCTTCTTTCATAATATTGTGGAACTACCAAATAACAGTACCAAACCTTCAGATCACAAACAAAAACTCAAAATTTTCTATATCACTAAAACAACAGGTAGACAACATTGTTTTCCACCTATAACCATTATATAACCACACCAATTTCCTGCATCCTAAGAACCCACATTTTCAAGGTTGGTCCTTGCCTTCCCAAATAATTATCTTTCAGTACTTTTTACCTAACAGCACTGGTTTGCAGCAGCCTTAATGTTCCAAATGAAAACCTCTCTTCATATACATTTTTGCACTCTTCAGCACTCCCTTGTTTCAAATTAATAGCAACTAGTTCAATTTTTCCTTTATAAAGTAAAAAATAACCTTCAACTACCAACCACCTTCCACTTTATAACAATCCTAAACCCCTTTTTGTACTAATGCAAATCCCAGAAGCCCCCTACTAGTTCGACTCTCTATCTTGTTACAAAATCCCAATCAAGCAGATTATTCGAATTCTTTTTTCCAGAATCATGTTTGCTATAATTTGCCTACGGAATTTGCCACCTGCGGGCATGTTGGCTGCAGCCAATATCCCAACTTCTTTATTTCTTTGGATAAATCAATATCCCAATATACCCAACTTCAATTCTATTGTCAGTGAAAAATCCTACAGAAATCAAAACTCAATCTATCCAAACCAACATTTCTTTCCATTGGTTTCTCCAATTAAAGAAAAAGGCAATAATTTTATTCTCTCTATTTATCTCTATCTCCTTCACTCAGACCCTTAAAATTCAAAAAAAAAAAAACCTTAATGGAGCAAATTAAATTTGGAACTATTCCGAATTATTTCGAAATCCAGATCGAAAATTAACCAATTATATATAGAACAAACACAATGCCAAAGCATTTAGAAATGTCGTAAATAATAATGAAAAAATGAAATTGATTCAAAATTACCAATTTGAACGGATTGTTACAGGAAGGTAACTGGGGGCCATCGTCCTGGGAGGCACCGTCGGCGGTGGCGGCACCAGCAAATGACAGAGCCAAGAGAAACAACAAAGGAAGAGCCGCCGAAAAGCGGCGTCGGCTTCCCGGAGGAAACGACATGATGGTGGGGTGGAGCGAAAGAGAAAGAGAAAGAAAAAATTGAAAATAAAATTTTTTTTTCTTTCTCTTTCCTGAAGGAAGGAAAGGTTGATGAGAAATGGAGAGGGGAAATTTTGATCTTTTTCTTTAGTAGTTGGATTTCTTTTTCAATATTCTCTCTGACCACGTTGGCGGAAAACACGTTCCGTTTGTAAGTAAACCGACAGGTTCGGTGTTTGGGACTGCGAAGGGCGGTTTACGTGTAATTTTTAACGATGGATTGGCATAACCTTTTCATTTTCCCTTTGTTTTATTATTTGGTTAAAAAAAAAGCAATAACTTGGTTTGCTGGGTGTTTGCTTCAAAAGGGAGGGGACAACAAAGCTCTTTACCTCACATTTCACACTTGTTTAGTACCTTGCCTATGTTTTTATCACTTGCATGTCCACCCTTAAGTAATTTATCTATAATTTAAAGAAAAAATAAGTCGGTTTCTATTTATATACTTAAAGATATATATACATATATTGATAATTTTATTTTATAGAATTATTTTACTCTAATTTTGTTATTAAATATTAATTAAGTTCTCAATTTTTAATTATAATTTATTTATTTTTAATTATTTTTATAATAAAGTTACTTTTAAGTTAGTTATTTTAATTTTATGTTATTTCTTTTAATTTGTTTATTATTGATTAGTTTTTATATTTTTTGTAAGATTAAAATTAATTAAACTTAATTTTAAAAAGTAAGGTGTTAAAAGAACGAGAATTTGCTTGTATATGATTTAGTATTTTGGCCATATATCGAGCTACAGAACTTTAAATGATGCAATTCTTAGACTATTAGAAAGCTAAGAGACAGAGCTACAACTTTGATGAATATCACTTTGTCCAGTTCTACTTTGAAGATAGAGAAAATCGCATCGGAAAATGACTGGATGTACTGTATCGAAAATAAAAATTTGTAAAGATTAGTAATTGATTTTTGGACCTTTTATTACACTTTTTAGCCCAATTAAATCTTAGGTCAGCTTAAGAAACTTTAGGTTTAGTCTATTAGTATAAATAAGATATGTTTAACAACATTAGACGCACAACTTTTGAGAGATTCAATAAGTTACAAGTTGAGGCTGAAACTTAGATATTAAGACGGCAAATATTGTTTTGTTTTATTCCTTAGCTTTTATCTTTCTTTATACTTTAAATGGTTGAATTTTATTCAATGTTATTTATTTTATAAATCATGAGTAGCTAAATTTCTTTTTTTAGTATTGTAATTAAACTCACATGTAGTCTAAATTTTTAATCTCTTTCTTACTTATTTATAATGAGATTTGAATTGTTTATTTCAATTTGTTCTTAATGCATTTAATTGCTTGGTCACCAATTAAATTAATCTAGGAACCTAAATAAACTTGGAAAAAAAAGTTTAGAGTAGACTAAAATTGAGATAGTGTATGATCATATTAATTGATTTGCGTATAGGATAAGAATATACCTATAGGTCATATGTAGCCAGATTAGAGCCTGAACTTAATGAGTCTGTTTTAATTTCAATTCACTAGGGATATAGTGTTTTGATTAAAATAGATATTTTTATAGGACGAGTCGAGAGACCTTTATAAATAATAGAGGACTCTAAATTAGCAATTCAATCCATTAAAATAAGTTAAAAAATAGATGTAAGATTTAGATGAAATGTGAGGAATATTGTAATCTTAAGCTTGTTTGATTTGACATTTTCTAAAGTTATTATTATTTTGATTTTTTTTGGTTGGTTTTAATTTTAATTAATTAATTTTAGTTAATTAATTAATTTTGATTATTTGAATAAGATTAAATTGTTCTAATTTTAATACTTAGTAAAGTTTTAGATCAATTCCTTGTGAGATCGATATCCTGCTTGCTAATATACTATCTATTCGATACGTATACTTGCGTAGCAAGATTTTAACTGACATATATAATATTTGAAACGTATATAAAATATTCAATTTTTAAGAACAAATTATATTTATTTGATGAAAATTATGTATTTTCATATTAAATGAAAGAGATGAATAATATTAACAAAAAAATATAATACTAAAAAATATTTAAATAAAATTAAATCAATTTTTATATCTTTATTTTAAATTAAATAAAATATTATAATTAATAAATAAATAATTATTATTAATCAAAATATCATTAATATTAACGTAATATATTTACATATCATAATTGATAAAAATATAACATATTGATTTAATATGATAATATAATTATATAACACTTTTCATATTAACGTTAATGTCACATAAATATAAAATAATAAATTACTTAATTATTAAAATTTATTTAATTCAAAATAAAAATATAAAAATTTATTAAACATAATAAAAATAAAAATTTATTTAAATTTTCTTGTAGAGTTAAATGACATTTTGAACGATTATGTTTAAAAAAAAAAAAAACTCACTAATGAGTCTCATCTACTTGACGTTCGCCCATAATTCAGCATTTTCCACACTTTGCTGATTGATTGCACATTGATGCATTCTTTCCATAAAAAAATAATAATAATAATAGAAAAAGAACAGAAAAATCATCCACCAATCTCTACATACAACTTCAAAGGAAAAGAAAAATAAAGAGATAATTAGGGCACATACAACTTTAAATGGACACACCTTTCTTGGTTCATCAACTGCTAAATGTTTGAATTTACACAAAGGGAGGGGAAGCCAAAACTTGCAAAGGATAAAATTACATTAAGTCATACAAAGAATCTGAGTCCTAGATTGCTCTTCTTGTACAATATGCTGCAGTGAAGTACGTGCTTTAAACATTAAGAAATATTTTTGTTCAAGCAACACTATATTATGCCCATCCTACCTCTCTTCTTCCATTTTGGGGTGACAAGGTAGAAAATGCCTAGAATGAGCTTCCATGGTAACAAAAAAATGAAAAGAATTGAACGTAAAATATATAGACTGTTACATATATATATATATATTCATGTATAAAACACACCCAACCTCTTTAGCATCCAGCTGCTTTCAAGAACTTGTCATAGGGGCTTGATGGTGGTAATCTGAAAGAATGTT
This sequence comes from Theobroma cacao, assembly GCF_000208745.1. Classification (NCBI taxonomy): domain Eukaryota; kingdom Viridiplantae; phylum Streptophyta; class Magnoliopsida; order Malvales; family Malvaceae; genus Theobroma; species Theobroma cacao. The sequence continues at coordinate 24,798,052 of NC_030853.1, read as the reverse complement.
GCCCAAATTCTTGTGAACAGAGAGCAAGCTGTCCCCTTACATGACCTTGCTCCCTGATTATTAACTTCCGATCTTCAGAAAACTCCATTTTCTGAAATAGAAGATAACCATCCACAAAAAAATTACTATTATTGGTTGCATCAACATCATTTAATTGATTAAACTCACGCTGTTAGTGCACGCCAATTCCTTAACATATAATTTGACAAAGATTCCCATATCTTGAACTCTTCAAAAGCACAAGTGAAAAAAAGTCTTTTACAATCCTATGCAGTCTAATAGACAAACCCAATTTAAAATCAAGGACATAAAATATGTATCCAAATCATGTAATTCCTTTCTTCCTCTCAGATTTTGGGCAAATGACAAATTACCAGACAGGTTAATGAATTTTGAAGGAAGGGTTACCATCTTAATCAGGATGAATTTGCATTTAGCTTCCATAAACCAAATACATATGGCCATTATTTTGCTAAAGGAACCACAAGCTATGCAAACATCATAACAACAGAAACTGCTGTTTTGAAACTACTAAGAGATCATTTTAGTAGGAAATTGAAAGAATTTTCTGGAATTTAACCTAGAACAGAAACCACTATAAATTGAAAAAATATCAGAAAAAATTATTGTTGTTATTGTTTTTTATTTTCTTCTAATTCATACTATTAACTATCACCAATTATACTACTATTATTTTTTATGTATAACATTATCAATGGTACTGAAACGTGATGATTACGGATTATGCTTTTGCTTAGGGAAGAAAGTGGCAATAATTAAAGGATAATTAAAGATTCCATTCAAAAAATTACGATATTTGACATGTGTGTAGACCAACTTACCACACTTGGTAAATAGAGGACTTCCTTTTCAGTTTTCTCCAAGGTTGCCTTGGCATCCTGTTGATGCTTGAAGCTATGAAGCACTGACATCTTCTGCTGTTTACCCGTTACAAGAGCCTCACACTGACTCTTCATTTGGTCATAAGGAATGGGTGTAGGGGAAACTGAAAAGCTTGCAACTTGTCGGGCTGTTTCCAGAACCTATTGGAGTAACAAACGATATACTTTGTCAGAAAATGAAAGTTTGATAAATATCCCGAGACATAATGGGGGTTAAAATATAATGAATGTGAAAACTGATTCTCTGGACCCACAGCCAGAAATAGATATAATCATACCAACCCCTAGTAATAACAAATTTTGGTCTTTTGATTAAGATATGAGCAGTAAATACATTTGACAGAACATGTATACACTTAAAGGATAAATCCACTCATATCAGTCCCACATACTCCTGTCTTGTTTTCTGTTTCCTTCCAAGTTCAATTATCTAAATGGGAACAGACCACTCTTACTTGTTAAATTCTGCCCTTCCTCAAACTTAATATCAAAACTCTAATTCAAGACCATCTTATCCGCACTCCAAAAAGTCTCACAGAAAACAACAGTGGGGAGGGGGGGGGGGGGGATTATGCATGAGTTCGTATGTTTTTCAATTTTGAGAAAAAAAAAATCTCAAGTTCCCAACCAAATCAAATTAGGGACATTCAAAAGAGTTATAAACAGAACCAAACATATTGCACAGCAAAACATAAATAAGTATAGTAACACTAAAAACCATTTGATCTGACTCAACTCAATTTACCAGTTTGTCAAAATATGGCTTAAAGTTTATATTATTTATTATCCTGTCTAGCATGCTCTATAATACGTGTTTATATGTTGTATGTAAATCTATACATGCACTTTGCTTTTCAGACAAAGCCTACACAGCAAGGGAAAAGGAAGTTGTCTGACAAGATTTTTAGGTAAAAGCTCCATTTCATAACCTTGAATATGGTTCTGGAAGCCAATTTCCTCATTTTTCAGTGTTTGGAAAGGGGAAAATAGCTTGGTCAACTGAAAATAATTTCCAGGCAATGAAAAACTTGAAGCAAAAGACAGGAAATTATCTTCCATTTTTTCACAATGTAAGACAATTTCAAAAAGACTTCACCACACTTTTGCTCTTATCTCCCTCAACAAACCCACAAACTACTCCAAACCTATCTCCATCACCAACCACCATGATATTCATAGATCTCCCATGATTCTTCCCTCTCTTTTTTTTTTTGCTCTTCCCTCTTCCTTCGTTATTTCATAGATTTTTACTTTTGCTTTGTTGCCAGGTATCTTTTGCTTCAGCTTTAGTCCAGTTTCAAATCACTCTTTTGCTTCTTCTTTCCACAAATCTTCACTTTAGCTTCAACTTCAGCATCAAATCTCTCTCTTTTTCAAAGTTCTGATTTTCAGATCCTCAATGTTTAAATGCATTTTCAGTTATTTTTAATTGATTAATCCATTTCCTTTTTGGATAATTGAATATTGAAATTTTTATAGTGTTAACAACAGTTGTACTTGTTCCTGTCATTTTTGAACTGATTTTTTCTTTTTCTTTTACTTTCTTTTACTTTTTTTGCTTTTTTTTTTTTTGTGGATTTTCTGTTGGTTTTTGAGGTTGGAGTTTCAGGCTTCATTGGTTGTGATTACTTTTTATACTTTATGGAAATGATTTTGGATATTGGAGTTATGGTTTTTTTTTTTGGGGGTTGATTTTCTAGTGTTTTGATGGGTTTCAATGGTTGGAAATTGATAAATGTTGATGTTTCATGGTGTCGTGGAAAATTTTTGAAGATAAGTCATGGTGGAAAATATTTTTTACAGGGTGATTCAAACAACAGAAAATATTTCCCCCAGTTTATCCACAGAAAAGAAAATATTGGATTTTCCAGTAAAATGCTTTTCACAGAAAAAATTTTCCCTTAAGTTAATTTCAGTTACCAAACAGAGCCTTAAGTAAAAGCAAAAGTTCAATAATCCTACAACAAAATAAAGACACCAAAACTGCACTATCATTTAGCAACAGTAATTACTTTGAACAAGATGCAATTGTTAAATCCCCACATTATCCCACAATCACAAAGTAGTCTGTATCCATTTAATATTTTGTAAGTATAACTACTCCTCCTCAGATGAAGAAAGGCAAGCCTCTCAACAGCCAAGATACTTTAGGAACTCAAAATCACTCTATAGCAATCAAGGGGAATGCTTCAGCAATATCTTTGTAACTCTTATACATATCAATAGAAATATATTTCACCTATTCTTTAATCAGTCTTTTCAAGTACTTTTTTCTTATTTATATTTTTTGTCAGCATCTACATAATACTGGTGCGATAAAAATAAATGTCTTACTATTAAATAGTTTTTATATTTCAATCTAACCAAATTAATGTTAATAGAGAGCAGAGTGAAATAGAAAAGAAATAGGTTTTTAATGCACAACTTTTAACTCACTTTAACCATTTAATAAAGAGTCAGCATGTTGGAGTGATACAAACCCATCCAACCACTTTACATATGTGATTGCACATACAAGTGCATAAAAGTTTCAATTTGGTTTTAATTTGCTATTTTTTGTAAGTTAATTATGACAGCATCATATTCTGTACTGTGACTCTACACATAATATGTTCCATATCCCTTTTGGCCATGTATTAAAATGAAAATCTAAAATCTCAACTATTTCATAGTTGTCTAAATTTACCTTTTAGTTTCAACAACTTCTGCATGGTGAAGCTTGAGAATATGTGCTAGATAGTTGAGAAATACATTGGAAATTTAGAATCTTTGGCCAAAATTGAAAACCCTTCAAGGTTTAGTTTCTTAGGTTTTCATCTCTACACAAAAAATCATCCATGCATGAGCATAATGGTTCAGGAGCAGACATTTTTGTAACTTATATTTTTATGCTAACACCACACCTTTCTAGAAGCACACAACATAAGGTACCAACACAAAGTAACCTATTCATAATGTGACTCCCAAACCTAGTTTATTATCCCATCCCAAATTTATGTTCTAAAATGTCCAAAATGATTCATGCACTCTCTGAAAACCAAGATGAAGGATCAAAAGCATAAGTAGCTTGGTCAACAATGGTGTTGAATAAAGGCATACCACCCATTTATATTGTTTCCCAATTCATTTACAAATTATAATCAAAATATAAAAACTAATAAAAACATATTAATACTCATCTTACCGAATCCAAAAGCTCGTTGACACTTAAAACATCTAGCGTACTGATAGACAATGATGTTTTGCGATCTGACTGACTTCCATTGGCTTCAGGGAAGGCTTCTTCATCTGTCATTGCAGCTAAAGGCAAAATCTGAAAGCAAATCATCAAGTCAACCAAACTATGTCACAGCGTTGAGGTAGAGAATGTAATCTGAACAAGATCTACCTCTTCAAATGCCTGAAACCCCATCTGCGCAAGAGGGGAACATGGTCTTGGTGTCTCCATAAATAATGGAGCACCTAATGGATATGCATCATCTGGTGAAAAGCCCTGCAGAAGTTGTTTCTTTATACTTGATAATTCATCCTGGAAGAAACACACAAGGGATAATTTGAATCTTGTTGCAAACAAGCTCCCATAAATGCTATTAATTCCTTTCATGTGAAAAATGGAACAACTTAATTACATGCAACAACTAATCATAGAACACTAAATCAACCTCGTTACCATAGCAATCTAAGAGCATTGGTAATGTCGTTATTACCCTTTTACAAGCGACGCGCCAGAAAGGTGGGGGGCAGGGGGGAGGAACAATAACTCAGTGATGATAAGCATTTTGCAAGTTAAGATTATATTCCCTCATTTTATCCAGATCTTTTCTTGTCTTCAGACCCGTTCATCTTATATCTCATCAAATGCGGCAGCTGCCAGCATTCGAAGTAACATTACTCCTAACACTTTCTGTTTTCAGATAATTTTTCCTATTAGTTAACAACAGTAGCTGCTCACAGCCAAAACCTTTCTTATAAAATGTTTATTAAATGAAGAATCCTTAATCACCCAGTCCAAAGCACCTATGTTCAACACTGTCATTAATTACTACAAAAAAGAAATTCTACATCAATGTCACATTATCAAAACCAAAGGAACCACCCCCTCACTCCACCTCTGATGGTGTAACAGTTTGTCATTTCCAGTTGTAGATACTTCTAAACTTCAATAGAGCTAGGGAAGCTGACACACTATAAACCTCAAATAAAGTAATAATCAAGAAACTGATAAATCACCTCTGACAATTTCTCAAATCTTGTCATTAAATGGGAGATGACAGTCTCCTTCAAATGAGGATCTGGCTCTATTGACAAGAGGGATTTTGATGCAGCAAGATCATCTTCCTTTGATCCATATGCAACGCCATCCACATCAGATTTCACACAAACAGCCTGAAGTTGGATATCTTCAACTAACTTGAGATAAGGATCAACCTATGAAAAGGATGATAAACTCAAATATCAGCCTGTGGACTCAAAAAAAAAAAAGTGATTGTAACAAGTGCTATAACAATAGAAATGGCATTCTCCTATAGATTAAGGATAAGAAAATGACCGTTTTATCTGTCAGAGATGCTTTGACAATAGGAATTAACTCTGGGAGATTGCCTGCCCTAGCTGAGAAAATAAGCATGTAGGATGCCAAAGTAAAGAGAGACCTTCTGCGAGATGGTTGCAAACCTCCTTCAACAAGCATGCAAGACATAAATGTCAGGAGCAGTTTTTACCAAATTTAACAAGCCTACAGAAGTTAAGCAACAAGCCCCACATCCTAAGGATAAACATTGTGGAGATTAATTTTTTCTCCTAACCACAGACTAGAAAAAAGGGTATTCAGGGGTAACCATCTTTCGGTACTACCATTTTTAGCATTACGTGCATGATCTTACACACTCCTTTAACTAGCCCTTTCTGCACCCAGTAGGCATCATAAAAATAAAAAGCAATCATTTTATTTATTTAATATAAAAGTATTAAAATAAATTATCAGAGAAAACAAAGCTAGTAAAGTTATGTAAATGTTATAAAATATGGATTGCTGTTTGATGATATGAGGGAGAAAAAGAGGAAAATGAAGTTTGAATTCAGTAAAAGCCCAAAAGATCAACTCAGATTAAATTCTTTGAAAGCAGACCAAATTGGTTTGACACCATCTTTAGCCAGTGGCATTAAATGCTAAAATAGATACGATTTCCTCAATAAAAATGGAGTGAAGAAAAGAATCATAAATTATAAACCTAAGCTTCTATTTCACTTTTCCTTTTATGTTGATTGCCAGAAACATTAAGAGAGCATTTTTTATACAAAATCAGCTAGGATATACAAGTTAAGGTAAGTTTATGGAATAATCCTTGACGTTAACATGCAAGCATGTCAATGCATGTGCTACAAGACTTCTAATTGACAGCACAGCTGTACAGGGATAGCATCATATATTATTAATATAAGTTATTTAGTAAATATCTAGGGCAATAAAAGGAATAAACTTTGCTGAGCCAGAGTTTTCATTAGTTGCTTGAGATGGCTGTGAGCAATATTAAAGTGGCATCTCTAAGACAAAACCAACAAGGATAAATAAGATTGCAGAAGTGTATGTGATAATCCAGTATATGAGGCTTCCAATTGACTAAACAGACAAGGAGCATAGTGCTACTGCATGTACATATGTATAACATTGTGCTCTTTCACTCTATAAAAAATATAACTACAAATAATGATAGATGCAACAAACCTTCTTGATCCAGAGAGATGCCCCTAAGGGAGAATGCGAGCTGAAAACTCCGAACTAGGGCCATGTGACTGGAGGTCTGTCATCAGCAAAATTTATCAACAGACCAAGTTCAGGAATAGACACCAAAATGGAAAGAGAGAAGCTCTAATAGCATTAAACATATGTCACATCTAATAGCATTAGAGATATGTCACAAGTTTCCTAGGCAAAATGCAAAAGATAAAGAAGGAATCTTCTTTCACAGAAGATCAGGGACATCCCTCTTAGAATCTCAAGGTAAAACCCACATTCTATCACAACCCAATTCATGGCCCATGCCACACCTCATAGCAGAAACAAGTTGAAAAATACTTGATAAATCTAACTTGGGTGCTTGCAACGACAAGGTTGACAATTGCTATCTTACTTTGAGTTTTCTAGTTGTTATACAGAAATGGTAGATTGTGCTGATGACTAGAAAGAGAGTGCAGGGAGACTGAGCATTTTTCTTTTTGTGCTTTTCTACACTCATGGAAAGCATCCATGGTGAGATCTAAGAACTTGTATAATATTTGAAAAGGACATTTCCAAAATCAAATTGAACACAACTAGCAGTAGCAGATACTCTCTCTGCAAAAAATAAAAAATAAAAAAAAGTTGTCCATTCTTCTAATTTGTGTTGTTTCAAAATGTTTGTTCATTACCAAAGGTAACAATCACTTGTTGTCAGTTTCACTATTCTACCCTTTACTGTATCATACATCATCACCAAAAACAAAACAAAATAAAATCAATCATCAAGAGTAGGGTAATATAATAAAAATCAACTACATTTCTCAAACCTTGTGCATTAATAAAGGAGACTAATATTTTGAAACAAAGGCAGTAAAATTATGGCTAACCTTGGATCGGGTAAACAAGACAGCAATGTTGTAGGTAAGGACCATAGCCTCAAAATTTGCAGGGGTATTTTCAGCCGAATTCGCCTGGACCCATATTGATGAAAGCAGAAGACTCACTTGATGGCTACTTAATCGAAGGTGACTGAGCTGCTGAAAAATTAAGATATGTAAGAGAACTAAATTGTATCAGAATTGGTAATAACACTAAGCAACAGAGAGACAGCACTTTCACACCATTTTTCCATCACCCAGAGCATCCTTAAAGCTATATGAGCGCACATGGGACTGATACATTATTGATTTTTTCACAGCCATATCTGATGCTTGATTTCCATTTTCTTTTAGTCTCCCATCAATGTGTTCTGCTTGGTCTTTACTTTCATCCTGAAAGGCGAAGCTTTGACTCCTTACCTTTTTGGATGCAGCAGATGATAAGTCACAAGAAACAGCTTCAGAAGTAATTTTATCTTGATCAGACCAAGATGAAAGCAACGATGGCATAAGCACAATGGAGAAAATGTTATTTGCCCCAACTCGAGTTTCATGGTCTGGGTGGGCCATCGCGAGGAGCAACTGGTGAAATAGAGCATCAGGGAAAGCCTACAACAGATTACAATGTCAGAACTTAGATGCACATACAAGATAAGAACAAATATAACAGTATATTGTACAAGAACACTCACCTTCTTGTGATATGATATGTTTGGGATAGAAGAGATAATCTGTGCTGTTCGATGAACGGCAGAGATAGTTGTCCTGGCAACAATACTGTTGGTCGAAATATTCTCTAGTACCACAGCCATCATATCAAGAATTGGTCCCACATCCCCAACCTGTTAAATACATATAGATAATAAGTTTCAACTAAATGGTAGAACATTTGAAAAACATGCTAAAACTAGCTTCAGTAAGCATCTTATAATAATCATATTCAAGTAAAATCTGGATGATCACAAGAACATATTCCCAACCTTATTTGAGAGCTGTGAGATACACTTTTCCAAGCCCAATTGAAGATCAGTGTTACATTTATCAATATCATCCCCAGAACTTGATAATTCAGATGAATTTTGCAGGCATTTTCGTAGATGCTTCATCAAATCAGTTATTGCACCAATGATTGCTACTGAGGGCTGAGGCTTTGCATTTTGTGCAAGTTGTGTGATGACATTGACAATGTTAACTTGTATATCAGGTTGCTTGGCTACATTCTTATGCTCCATGTGCTTCACCAAGATAGCCAATAATAGGTGGGACTTCTCTCCTGGCATTAAAAAAACACTATTATATCTACAGAGAGTTATCAGAAAAAAGATCTTTAATAAAGAATGCATGTTAAAACTCCCAAATTAACCTGTTTCTTCTAAAAGCAACTGCAAGGACATTAGAACTGAAGAAGCAACTCCCTTCTCTTGGGACCAGTGATTTTCAGCATCAAAGTTATGAAAAAGAGGTTCAAGCACACGCCGGACAGTTGTAGCTTCTTTTGCCAATCTGGCAATATTACGTAAGATAACCCTTGCCCAGTAAGAGGGACTCTTCGAAGTATCCCTGTTAAAGAGCCAAATGAAGCATGGATGATATTTGAACTTTAAATTTTTCCTAATGCATGGAATGCAGCAAGAGAAATACTGAAATAGAGCCTTACATGGTTGGATCTAAGTCAGAGTTAATCAAAAGGTTTGGTGCGGAGGAGCCCTTCTCATTGGTATCAGGGAAGGAAGAGCCATTTTCTTCCACTTTACTGGCATTGACTGGGGTCATTTGGACATCCATGTAGTTTTCTAAGGTCACTGATATGATCTATACAAGATGGAAAAAGAATTTAAGGTGAAAAAAAGTGCCAATACATACTGCATATATGTCTGTGTAGTGTGTGCTTTAGTTTCCACTATTGAAAAGAAGTTCAAGAGGCTAAAAGCTGAAACTCCACAATGGAACTTCTAGCTGAACTAAGAAGCTGATAGAGAGATTAATCAAAATTTTGGATGGACAAAAATAAAACTTCGTTATTTGTAATCATTTCAAAAATCTATTTCAATAGTATTTTTATTGAAGCTCTAGCGAGGCCAAAGAGACTCCAACTATAATAACAAGCACCAAATTTGCACAGTTAAATCGCATCAGATCAGGAATGCATCTAACATCACCATAAGAAATGATAACTTACACTATCAAAGTCCATTGATATATGAGAGTGCTCACCCATGAAGCAGACCTAGGCACAAGAAATGGGAAAGAGCAAGTAGTAACTGACCAGAAATGGAAGTGAAAGAAAACAAGATACAAGTACAAAGAATACTAAATGAGAAAAAAAGCACAGGAAATGAATGATAATAATTGTTATAGAAAATGAAATGTGTAAATATTCTTTTATTAATAAACGTGATTATAGGAATTAGAAATCACCATAATTATAGGGATTGGGAATCATCATAATTATAGGAATTTTATTTTCTTTATTCTAGGGATTTTATTTTCTTTATTCTTTTCCTATTTTAGAGATGTTTAGGCTGTATATATTGATGATGTATTATGAATGAAATATGCTAAGTTTTCTTTTCCTAAATAACATGGCATCAGAGCTGTTTTGGCAGATCTGTTTCCTTTGAAACAGACTTCTTAGTTTCTGGTTCAGTTCCACACGCCGGCCATCTATCGGAGATTCACTCTGGTCTTCTCTTCTAGTCTTCACGCTGGAAGGTTTCAACAAGAGAGTTTCGTATTCTTGTTGGGTTTCTTACTGGGTTTTCAAGATGGCAGAGTTTGTGCCAGAGAAAAAATCAATGGTAGTGGCTGATGTGATTCTCGTGATGACAAAGATCACAGAGCATAAACTTAATGGTTCCAATTATTTGGATTGGAGTTCGGGTCTATTTAAGAAGCATTGATAAGGATGATCATATTACTAATGATCCTCCTACTGATAATACAAGGCAAACCTGGATGAGGGAAGACGCACGGCTGTTCCTACAGATTCGAAATTCCATTAATAGTGAGATTATTAGCCTGATTAATCATTGCGAGTTTGTTAAAGAGTTCATGGATTATTTAGATTTTTTATATTCTGGTAAAAGGAATATCTCTCGTATTTATGAGGTATGTAAAGTTTTATATCGTGCAAAGAAACAAGATAAGTCTCTCAGCCTATTTTATGGATTTTAAAAGAATTTATGAGGAGCTTAATGTTTTGTTGCCTTTTAGTCTAGATGTGAAGATTCAACAGGCTCAACTGTAGCAAATGGCAGTTATGAGTTTTCTTGCGGGTCTCCCTTCAAAGCTTGAGACTGTCAAATCTCAGATTCTTTCTAGTTCCGAGATCTCCTCTCTGCATGACACCTTTACAAGAGTACTTCATACAGAAAGCTCTAACTTCACATTGGCTCAGACTAATAATAGTGCTCTTGTAAGTCGTCGGTATAATAGAAGTGGTAACAGAGAAGGAGGAACGGGCAATCGTAACCGAGATGTTGATAGTCGTAGTCAAGAGTCAGGAGGAATTGCGTGCTATTACTATCATGAGCCGGGCCATATAAAGCGTTTTTGTAGGAAACTCCAAAATAAGTTTTATCAAGGTCAATCAGCAAATGTTGCAGCTTCTAATACTTCATCTTCTAATAAGACTATTCTAGTTTCTGCAGATGAATTTGCTCAATTCTCTTAGTACCAGGAATCATTAAAATCCACTACTTCTCCTATCACAGCTATTGCCGAGTTAGGTAACTCCACTACATGTCTTATTTCCTCATCATCCAATGGGTCATTGATTTTGGTGCCTCAGATCATATGACAGGTAATTCGAATCTATTTTTCACTTTCCAATCACATACAACCTCCACTAATGTTACTTTAGTCGATGGATCAACCTCTTGTGTTCTTGGTTCTAGAACTATTAATCCAGCTCCATCAATTTCATTGTCCAATGTCTTAAATCTACCTAAGTTTTCTTTTAATCATATCTCCATCAACTCACTCGTGCCTTGAATTGTTGTATCTCATTTTTTCCCGATTTTTGTCTATTTCAGGATCTTATGACGAAGTGGATTATTGGTAAAGGTCGTGAGTCTGGAGGTCTCTACTACCTTGACACACAGGTGCCGAGATCCATTACTTGTTCAAGTGTATTGACCCCCTTTAAGGTGCATTGTCGGTTGGGACATCCTTCTCTGTCTTCCTTAAAAAATTATGTTCTCAATTTCAAAATATATCTTCATTGGATTGTGAGTCATATCAGTTTGCCAAACATCATCGTCTCCCTTCAGTGTCTAGAGTCAATAAAAGGGCTATGTCCACTTTTGAGTTAGTCCATTTTGATGTTTGGGATCCTTGTCCTATTATGTCTAAATCTGGTTTTAAATACTTTGTTACTTTTGTTGATGACTATTCTCGTGTCACTTGGTTATACTTAATGAAAAATTGTTCTGAATTATTCTCTATTTTTTGTGCCTTTTGTGTTGAAATAAAAACACAATTTAATGTTTCTGTGCGCACATTGCGAAGTGATAATGCCAAAGAATATTTTTCCGATAAATTCAGTCCTATATGATTCAGAATGGCATTCTCCATCAATCTTCTTGTATTGATACACCCTCTCAAAATGGAGTTGCCGAGAGAAAGAATGGACATCTCCTTGAGGTAGCCCGAGCATTTCTTTTTCAAATGAAAGTTCCTAAATAGTTTTGGGCTGATGTTGTCTCCACAGCTTGTTTTCTGATTAATCGGATGCCTTCCTCTGTCCTTCATGGTGATATTCTCTATACTGTCCTTTTTCCTTCAAGTCTTTGTTTCCTATTGAACCTAGGATATTTGGTAGTACATGTTTTGTACGTGATGTTCGTCCCCAAGTCACCAAATTAGATCCAAAATCTCTCAAGTGTGTTTTCCTTGGGTATTCTCGTCTTCAAAAAGGTTACAGATGTTATTCTCCTACTCTTAACCGATATCTTGTCTCTGCAGATATCACTTTCCTTGAAAATAGTCCTTTCTTTTCCTCATCTTCTAGTTATGATAGTCAAGGGAAGGAAGATGATCTACTAGTTTATACTGTAACCCATTCTGTCAGTACCATAGATATTCTTGCACCTGATCCTACACCTGCTCAACCACCTATTGTCCAAGTCTATTCCAGAAGACCAAAGGCTCAGACCACATGCCCTTTACCAATCCCTTCGCCGTCAGATCCAGTCTCTAGTGATCCTGATCCTAGTCTTCATCTCCCTATTGCTCTTCCCAAAGGTAAACATTAGCGTACTTATCTTATTTCATCCTTTGTTTCTTATGATCACTTGTCTTCTTCTAGTTCGTTTGTTGCATCCTTGGATTCTGTTCAATTCCTAAAACTGTTCATGAAGCCTTGTCCCATCCTGGTTGGCGTGCTGCTATAGTAGAGGAGATGATGGCTTTAGATGGTAATGGTACTTGGGATTCGGTAGATTTGCTTGCTGGGAAGAAAGTTATTGGGTGCAAATGGGCGTTTGCTGTAAAGGTAAATCCTGATGGATCAATGGCTCGCCTTAAAGCCCGTCTTGTTGCTAAAGGGTATGCCCAGACTTATGGTGTTGATTATTCTAATACTTTCTCTCTAGTAGCTAAACTTACCTCTATTTGTTTATTCATCTCTATGGCGGCTACCTGTGATTGGCCTTTACATCAATTAGATATCAAGAATGCTTTTTTACATGGTGACCTCCAGGAGGAAGTGTATATGGAGCAACCACCTAGGTTTGTTGCTCAGGGGGAGTATGGAAAAGTCTGTCATCTTCGAAAATCCTTGTATGGCCTAAAACAAAGCCCTCGTGCTTGGTTTGGCAAATTCAATGAGGCAGTTCAGGAGTTTGGGATGAAGAAGAGTAAGTGTGATCACTCAGTGTTTTGTAGACACTCCGAGGTAGGTATAATCTTACTAATAGTGTATGTTGATGATATTGTCATTACTGGGAGTGACACTGCAGGTATTTCATCTCTCAAATCCTTTCTTCATACCCAGTTTCAGACAAAAGATTTGGGGTTGTTGAAGTATTTTTTGGGTGTTGAGGTGACAAGGAGTAAGAAAGGTATATTCTTGTCTCAAAGAAAATATGTTCTTGACTTGTTTACTGAGACAAGAAAATTGGGTGCTAAGCCGTGAAATGCACCAATGACTCCAATTTGCAACTTACAAAAGAAGATGGTGAATTGTTTGAAGACCCTGAAAAGTATAAAAGGCTGGTTGGAAAATTGAATTATCTTACAGTGACTCGTCCTGATATTGCATACTCTATTAGCATTGTTAGTTAGTTTATGTCTCCTCCAACAATTAACCCTTGAGCAGCTTTGGAACAAATCCTATGTTATTTGAAGGGGGCTCCAGGATGTGGTCTATTTTACGGAAATCATGGACACACTAATATTGAATGTTTTTCAGATGCAGATTGGGCAGGTTCCAAGAGTGATAGGAGATCCACTACGGAATATTGTGTTTTTATTGGAGGAAATCTAGTCTCATGGAAAAGTACGAAGCAGAATGTAGTATCTCGGTCTAGTGTAGAATCAGAATACAGAGCTATGGCACAAACTTTTGTGGGAGGTAGTATGGATGTATCAGCTATTAAATGAAGTTGGTCTTAAGTCTTCTTTGCCGGCAAAGCTGTGGTGTGATAATCAAGCTGCTCTCCATATTGCCTCTAATCCCGTGTTTCATAAACGAACTAAGCATATTGAAATTGATTATCATTTTGTTCGTGAAAAGATTCAGCAGAAATTCATTTCTACAGGATACGTTAAAACTGAAGACCAACTAGGAGATATCTTTACAAAAGCGTTAAATGGACCTCGAGTTGATTATATTCGTAGCAAGCTGGGCATGATTAACATCTATGCTCTAGCTTAAGGGGGAGTGTTATAGAATAGGAAATGTGTAAATATTCTTTTATTAATAAACGTGATAATAGGAATTAGAAATCACCATAATTATAGGGATTAGGAGTCATCATAATTATAGGGATTTTATTTTCTTTATTCTTTTCCTATTTTAGAGATGTTTAGGCTGTATATATAAATGATATATTATGAATGAAATATGCTGAGTTTTCTCTTCCTAAATAACAATAATGAATACAATCTCCGAATAAGAAATTATTTTAAAAGGAAAACTTGACAAGAAAAATTCAGGAAGTATTCTCCTATTTATTCTGACTTGTAAAGGTTTACAACTCAACTCAACTCAACATTTACAACATAAGGCTATTCACAGGTTAATTAAAGCTGTAATTCAACCCGAAACACCTGATCAACTTACCCCTTCGATAACAAATTTTAGACTAGTTTAGTCCTAAAACCTCAACCTTCCCTTCACTCGACAAAAATATAGGACCGCTTTCCTTCAAATCTAGAAAGGTCAATCTAAAACTTCAATCATTATAACTGTTAACTAATTGTTAAGCCTTCATCCTCAACCTAGTTTTATGAAACACAACCCCACAAAAATCAAAGCCCCTTCCCAGTAATATACATTGTACAAGCCAGCCTCAATTTAGATGATGTCTTTCGTCAGAGGAATTAGATTGTGCACAAAGGTAGAAGAGTGCAGAGGCTACTTGACAATATTTAAATCAACCTGCTGTATCATAATCTTACAAAGCCATACTTTTATATACTGGTAAACAGTAGTCATTGCCAGTAATTAAACAACTAAAATCCCTGGAAACAAGTCTAAATCAACAGAGTAGATAAATTGCCAATAAGGACAAGACTGGAAAGACATGCACACAATTCCAACAAGTATTAGATACCAAAAAAAAAAAAACCAAGTGATGGTTTGCATATCCATCTATGCGTCCTAAAGAAGAAAAGTTATGACTACAAAGTTAGCTTGAACTAATGAAAGTGCATGTATTCAGCCAAAAGAGTTTTCTTATGTAAAATGTTTCAAGATATAAAGAGACAACATTACCATGGAAGCCAATACTTGCAATCCTGCTGAACGTAAACGCAAAGCTCTATCATCATCTCCATCTTCTTGAGCCAATTGACAAAGTTTAGGAATAAGGCCTTCTAAGTTGAACATGTATGTACCGTCCACCTAGTTTCAAATCCCATACAATTAGAATAGCTTTGCTAGTTACAGCTAATATAAGTATCCAGTCTATAGTCAGTTTGCAATAAGCCTTTGAAGATCTCCGTCCACTCATCAGATCAGTGAAGAGCTCCTTCACCAGAAGTTGTCTACTTTAAAAACTTAAAGCCCAATGATGGAAAGCTTAAAGTTCTAAGGGCAAATTAGCAACTGTTACCCAGTGCCACAATATACGTACTACTGGCATATTCATACTACAGATAGAACCAAACAGATCAGAGCTTTGTTTTACATCATACACACCTGACTATTTATGAACTCTACAAGAGCATTGCAACCCAGAATTTGCATTTCATCCTGTCGAGTTTGCTCCAAAAGAGTCCGAATGATCCCTAATAAACTGCTAGCAAAAAGTGGACTGCAAGAATGAAGTGCTCCCATGAATATCACATATAAAAAGTATAGAAACGTAGCTCATATTTATACTTAAAGTCTACCTCCTAAATTAACATATATATGAAACAATGAATATTACCCTAAATGCCCTATTAATTCCCTAACTACTAAATTAACATTGAACCCATGAAAATAGATAAAATTACTAAAACAGTTTTTAAAAAACAATTCAATCCTTCAATAAGCATGATCTTGTCCACATCATAAACCCAGTTTATTTTTTATGAAAAATATGGTTATTAACTTTTAAAAATAACAAAACCCTCAAAAAGTTTAGTTAAAAACTTAATATATAAAAGAAAGAACTTATTCTATAAAGACATCTGCACCTAAGTACTATAATAGCACAACAAAAATATAACAAGCATTAAATCATTACTTATCAAACAAATGTAACTCTATAATTATAAAACCAAAAAAACTAAAAGAATAATTGTAGACATTCTTTACATTACCAAAGCTTATATCGATCTTTATGGTATTTGGTAGAGAATTAATCACAGTTAGTTAACTGGGCGTAATTGCCATGCTACCAAACACGAGGCAAAACTTCATACAATAACAAAAGAAAGTTAATTATATAGACTATAAATTAATAAGTAGCTATCTTCTAATGTTTAAACCATACTAGGATTTGGTCCCCGGACACAAGCCGCAATGATGTGCAATAACAAGCCAAATCTAATGCTCTACCCAACAATTTGTTATCCAAATTCAGTGGTTCATTCTTTGAAACTCCCCTCTCCGAGCTCCTCACCCCAGAAAAAAGTTCGCCGGAAAAATGATGCCAGAAAGTATTTAGATCAATTAAATGTTCAAATTTCTACACTTCAAACTTACATCTGCTCCTTACATGCCGATAGCAGTTTCCTATAAATGCACAGTACGACTTTTACAGATCCAAAGTTCTCATTACGTAAATCCTTGTAACATCTTTGCTCTAGCTGACCTGTAATCTGTGCAGACAAATTATTTAGAGATGTGAGAAAAAAATCAACAGACAATTCAGTAAAGTCATATATATTATGGGATACAGAAAATTTCAAACATCTCAAGGATAAATCTATTAATTCGAATTGTGCCAAGATTAATACCATTTCAAAATTTTCAATCAGTTTTAAATATTTCTTGACAAAATTACCAACATTTCAGGAAAAAAAAATTGCAAACCACCTTAATTTAGAAAAAATATATATATATATATATAATAATCATTTAAAAACCAAGATTTAAATCCTAAACTACTAGAAAATATCATACGTAACTAACCTTCGTAAAATTGAAACCAAGATTATGAAAAACAGTTCGCCACATTCTCACTTATAAGTTTCATATTTTTATCCAAATTAATAGATATAAGAACTTGCCTACAAAATTGTCAAACCAACATTTCAAATAGATAAAAATTAAAATATTTAGAAATTCCATACTAGAATCAATCTCCACCAGGAATTGATACTAAATGAACCAAAAGAAAAGCCATACCTTTGGTATTCGTAAAGGGTTCCTCAAAGCATATTCACAAAGCTTCCCAATTTTCCTATCATTCGGTTCAGCATCCTGTCAAATGTAATTGGAAAAATGGTAAGCATATCAAACACTGTTTTTCTTTCTTTATTTTTTTTTCATTTTTTCCTTTCTCCCTTATTCTGCCCAGCGTCTGGGATTATATGAGGGGGTACAGTAGCTTTCAAGAGCTGAAAAGACCATGCAAGCAGCACATAAATGCCTTATTTTCAAATTTTCAGAAGACGCTACTAGCAATATTGCCTCTTCTTCCTCGATGTTGGTTTCATTCAACAATGTATAAAATTTCTACCGCCATCAATAGAAATTTATGCAGCCATTAACCAGAATAGCAGCAGCAGTTGTGATAGATACAAATTATACTTCTGTAAACTTTCAGTCTTTCACAATAGATTATTAACTACTAATATTTTGAAGTCATCGCTTTATACATAAGGACAATATTATTATCATAGTACACTTAACTGAAGTTAACAGACCAATGATCATCAATCAATCAGTACAAAACTATGAACAAGCTACAGTAAATATCCAGACGCAATATTTCCTCGAGGAACCAAACACGAAAGAAAAAACTAGTCCGGAATGCCCAAAATTCAAGTACAAATTGTAAAAAGATGAGCTGAAACAATACCTGATTACGGGGGAAAATGTCAGCTAATAACTTCTTGTATCTTTTAACAGGCTGTCTTGACCTTGCACGCATCGAAGGGCAGAAGAAACAGAGGTTACCGCAGACGGGCACAACCCGTCTTGACATTACCCCCATTGTTTTTCAATGGGAACTCAAACACACAATTCTCTGCAAATCCAAATTTAACACCCCAAAAAAAATTAAACTAAGAATACTATACCAAAAATTATAAAACATGAATAAAATTTGCCAATTCACTCATTGATCAAACTCAAAACAACGCAAAAAAAAAAATCAACTATATTTTTATCATAGTGTCCTTCTTATAATCATGGTAAAATTAAGGTTCATCAAACTTTAAAAAAATATTTTATTTCAAAAAAGAAATGAGACTTCAATTGCAAAAAATGAAAGCAGAATTATTGAAAATTAAGAAAAACCCACCCAACTGCTCGAAATTCTTAATTTACCAAAAAATAAAGAACTAGCTCAACAGATCGGCGATCTGGATTAGCCCTGAAAGCTGAAATGAATTACGAGAAAAACGGTTCAACGAATAAGTTCCAGAAAATAAAAGTCTAATTCATTCTACTTTATGTAATAATAAGCAGAAGAAATAATTATAAAATTTATCATCAAATTAAATTTTGCACTGTAATTTTATTCTAATCAAAATCCTTTTTACCTCAAGAAACCGCCAGTTGGGGGAAGAGAAGAAGCTTCTGACGTCTCCCCCCAAACCGTGATTTTCCATTTTCATTCCAGCATTAATGTTTTAGAAAATGAATTCATTAAATTTTTTTTTATTTTTACTTGTGTTAAAAAACCTATGGAGATAAACTTACAGAGCGGTTGGTTTTCAAAACGGAATGATGGCCCACGTGTGACGCTCTCATTTATATAGTGCGGTCCGTTTGATGATTTGGACAGTAACTCTAGCGTCTCTTCGTGAACATATAAACTGCAAAATTGAAAATCAAAAATGCCCCCAGCCGAATGATGACAAAACCCCAAGGGTTCCGAAAATTAAGGGATCTAACTGTTACTTTTATATATTTTCTTTTTTGATTTTTAAAGAGATGATTATTACATAAAAATATAAGAAAAAGAGAAACAAAATAGCTTTTATGACAAAATTACTGCTCAGGAAAAAAATAAATTTATAAAACAATAATTCTTTACAATATTTTTCAAAGTTAATAAATGCAAAATAATTTTTGTCACAATTTAATTAAAATAAATACAATGTCACAAAATTTGTTAAAATTTCTAACATTTCTTTAAAGGCATAATGTATTAAAATTGTCAAAGTGTCTAATTAAAAATTTTTTAAGTGTAATACTAAAAAAAATTACACTTGTTCAAAAATAAATTTTATAAAATAAAAAAAATAAACAAACTATCCTTAGATAATATTTTGATCAATCCTTCATATACTACAATAACAAGTTTCCATTAATAGATGTGTTGCATAGTCATGACTTTTTACAGTGATAAATAATGTTTATAAAATACATTTGTAGTAGATGAAATACTTTAAATAAATTAGAAGGAAGACTTATATATGATCATTTATTATTTATATTAATATATTAATCCAAAATTATTTTTTTATGAAAATCAATTTATTGATGTGTTAATTGTATATGTGTCATCTTACTATTTACTTTTATCTTCAACTTTATGTTATTTGAACATCTTACCTTTAATTATTGTCCCTTTCTCACTCTCCAAGGAATATTCCAAATACTCATGTCTTTGTCTACACATGCACATATGTCATGTCATAACTCTATAATGATGATTGAGTAACAACAAATCCAATGGACCCACTACCATAAATTAAACTTTAATAGTTTGATTGATCTTTATTATCCAAAAAACAAAAGTATTACTTTAAAATTTCCCCAAAAATATTGTATCAATCTAAGCACATTATTTACCAAAATACTTAGGTTAGGTGAGGTTTTGATCACAAACATAATTAGTCAACTTTTGCCAAGTAATTGTCCCTCCAAGCCCATCTTAATTTCCTTGTTGAATTAAGAAAAAAATCATAGGCATATATATTTTTGAATTATATAGTTTTTGACATGATAATAAAGAGTAATATGATTATATTAAGGATTAATTATCACTTTATCATTTTTATATTACGTGAAGTTAACGTAATGGTGAAAATGTCATATGATTATGTTATTATATTATATAAACATATCACGTTATTATTATTTATAACATATCTATATTTAACATTAATATCACATGATATAAAATTATAAGTGATTTTTTGACTAATAATAATTATTAATAAAAACTTATTGATATAAAATAAAAATATAAAAAATTAATTAAATATAATAAAAAAATTAATTTAAAATTTACTAAATAGTTCAAAAAAAAATTAGATATTATGTTTTATCTTGTTAAATTGATTCAATAATTTTATTAATTCAATTATTATTGATTACATAAATTAAATTAAAAAAAAAAGAAACAGAGGTTGATTTGGGAAAAGACATGTCCAAAATCCATCCTAGAAAACGTGTATTGTTGTCGCAGAGCTGTTTACCTCTAAATGCCCGACCCTTTTGTTTGACTTAATAATAATAAATGTGGTGCAAAAAAAAACAGGTTGGCTTTGTGTAAAGAAGAAAGAAACGGATTGAAAGCAAAGGCCGAAATGAAGGGCACATGCTTCATTCATCTTTTTCTCTTCTTTTTTTCAAATTTCTACCTTTATGTTATTGATGATATGATTGACCACAAGCAGTTGGATGCCTCTAAACACAGCCGAATCCATGGCCCACAGCTAGGGGTTATCACAACTCTGTTTTTTTTTAATTAAATATAATTAGGGGTGTAATAATTAATTAGGAGCGTTCATTGTTTGGCTTAAGTTGACAAAATCATATCCACTTTATTAGTTTGGTTTGATCCACTTTGATTGCATTTTAACTTTTTAAAAAATTTACATGAAAACGAAATCCAATTAATTTCTATCTTTTTCAAATGAATACATGTTGAGTTCTCATCATTATCTTTAATTATGTCGTAACTCATATTTTTATTTATATATTGATGAGGATGTTTTCAGTCAACAATTATGATGGTTTTGAATTAATGGTAAAATGTCTAATTTCTTAATAATAGAATTTTTTTATTATTCGGTTTGATTTGTTATGATGGTTTTGAAGGTAAAATGTCTAGTTTTTATTAATATAAATTTTTTTATCATTTAGTTGGTTTGATAATTAAAAATTAACCTTTTGAAAAAAAATAATGAAAACACTTTTTTTAATAGCTTATGAAAAATACTTTGAAATCTATTTTTTTTAATGGCATTGAAAAACACTTTGAAATCTAATATTTTTTATTTTTTGAATAAATTGAAAATTTTTCTATAATTTGAACCATCCCGTCAAAAAATATTTTTCATTATAGCCTATTTTTAAAATTATTTTATTATTAAAAAGTTTTTCACAATAACATATTAAAATTTATCAATTATGCAAACCATCGTCTTTTTTTGAGTTTTACAAATTTAAAAGCATAGAAAATTTCTTCCGTCAACAAGTTTAATTAGTTGACTTGTAAATAATTTTTACATTAAAGTGTTTTCTCCTTATGCTACTGATAAAAATGCATCAAACCTCACAATTCATAAAAATGAGTTCGTCAAAGGAGGCCAACTTTTACTATAAGCTCTTCGCTGTATTTTGGGTAGCACTATCTCTAGATGGATAAATCGGAAGACTCTTCGTGGTTTCCTTTTGTATTGTAAAGTTGAAGATTAAGTTCGATTTGAAGGGTGATCAGCGGCAGTGAAACTTGTGACATATTTTTTGTTTTAATTAAAAAAATGAATATAATTTTTTTGAATAGAAAAATAGATGCATTTATTACAAAATTAAATAGTTGAGTGCAATTTATAACATTTTTAATCCATTAAGGAACTAATTAATCAAAATGCATTTATTTTTGTTGTTCTCATAGAGTGGCAACTAAAGGAGTACTGGGTTGTCCTTACTCTTTGGTTAGATCAAACACAATAAATTTCTTCCAGATTAACATACAGAATATATATAAATTCTTTTCATTTTTGGTTAAATTTGAAATCACATTCATGGAAAATGGAAATTATTTTTACTAAAAATAAAAAATGACAATAACATACATACTTTGCCCAACAATGTACGGAATTGAATTTATTCTCTTCCTTAAA
Organism: Theobroma cacao; assembly: GCF_000208745.1. NCBI lineage: Eukaryota > Viridiplantae > Streptophyta > Magnoliopsida > Malvales > Malvaceae > Theobroma > Theobroma cacao. Next base: position 24,775,649 of record NC_030853.1, on the reverse strand, counting down.
TTTTCTCAAATGTCTAAAAAATACAGGAGAAAAGATTACAAGTATTTACATGACTTTTTTTTTTTCCTGAGAAATTAGCCAAAAACAAATAGCTAAATATGTATGTTCCAAGTCATTTTGCTTATTTGAATCATTTGATATTTTGATTAGGCTGGTGAGAGAGGATATCCACCGTTTTATTCTTAACATTAATTAAAATACTTATCTTGCATACTAGGCAATTGAGAATATAAGTTATTTCAAGGCCTAGTTTTGGTAGATGGTGGCGGAAGGAATGGGAAAGAGATTTTCGTTGGGATTGACGGTAGCGTTGTGCTTGCATTTGTTGGCGTAGTGGGGTTCATGCCAGAAAGTGGAGGCAAGGAAGCTCCACGCAAAGGTGTCTCAGATGTCCTTGGCGGCGCCATCGCGGGTTGTTTTAACCCTGACGTTGTATTAGACGAAGATGGATGAGCAGTAGGAGAAGGCGCAACTGCTGATTGTGTCGAGCTTGGAGTCGTGTTTGGTAAAGATGGTTGCGAGGAAGCCTTCGGTGCAATATTAGACGGAGATGTATGATTTGGTGAAGCCGTAGGTGTCATTGAGGATTGGGGCGAAGCTTGATGAGCTGAAGGTGATATTGCAGGTTGTGTCAAGCTTGGGGTTGAGTTGGATAATGATGGATTAATATTGTTAGGCAACGACGGTTGGGTGGTATTAGAAGGTGAATTTGAAGGCAATGCCAAGCTTGGGATTTTATCAGGCGAAGATGGTTGAGAGGAAGCTATAGGTGCCATTCCAGGTTGTGTCAAGCTTGACGTTGAGTTGGAGAACGATGGGCTATTTGTAGGCAAAGATGGTTGGCTGGTAGCAGAAGGCGACATTGAAGGCAGTCCCAAGCTTGGAGTTGAATTTGACAATGATGGTTGAGACGAAGCCATTGGTGCCATACCAGGTTGTGTCAAGCTCGGCGTTGAGTTTGGTAATGATGGTTGCGAGGAAGACATAGGTGGCATTCCAGGTTGTGCCAAGCTTGGTGTTGAGTTGGAGAACGATGGAATATTTGTGGGCAAAGATGGTTGGCTGGTAGCAGAAGGCGACATCGAAGGCAGTCCCAAGCTTGGCGTTGAGTTTGACAATGATGGTTGAGAGGAAGCCATAGGTGCCATTCCAGGTTGTGCCAAGCTTGGTGTTGAGTTGGAGAACGATGGAATATTTGCAGGTAAAGATGGTTGGCTGGTAGCAGAAGGCGACATTGAAGGCAGTCCCAAGCTCGGCGTTGAGTTTGACAATGATGGTTGAGAGGAAGCCATAGGTGCCATTCCAGGTTGTGCCAAGCTTGGCGTTGAATTGGAGAATGATGGACTATTAGTAGGCAAAGATGGTTGGCTGGTAGCAGAAGGTGATGTTGCAGGCAGTGTCAAGCTTGGCATCTTATCTGGTGAAGATGGCAGAGAGGAAGCCATAGGTGCCATTCCATGTTGTGTCAAGCCTGATGTTGAGTTGGACGAAGATGGATTAGGCAACGATGGTTGGGTAGTTTCTGAAGGAGACGTTGCAGGCAGTGCCAAGCTTGGCACTTTACCTGGTGCAGATGGATGAGTAGAATCCATAGGTGCCATAGCAGGCTGTGCCAAGCCTGGCATTGAATTGGACGAAGGTGAATTATTAGTAGGCAACGATGGTTGGGTAGTAGCTGAAGGCGAGGTAGCAGGCACTGCCAAACTTGGTACTTTATCTGGAGAAGACGGATGAGTAGAAGCCATAGGTGCCACAGCAGGCTGTGCCAAGTTGTTTGTTGAATTGGACAGAGATGGATTATTAGTAGACGAAGATGGTGGGGCATTAGCTAAAGGTGACATTGCGGGTTGTGTCAAGCTTGGCTCTGTATTAGACAAGGACGGATGAGAGGAACCCATTGGAGCCATTGTTGGTTCTCTCGAGCCAGGGATTGAATTACGGGAAGCTTGCTGAGAGGGTGTGGGCTGTGTTGAGCTTGGGATTGTTTTAGATAAAGATGGCTGAGTAGAAGCTTTAGGCGCTGCTGCGGGCTGTGTCAAGCTTGGCGTAGAATTAGGCAGAGATGGTTTATCTGAAGCTGAGGATGGTGTCGTTGATTCTGATGAACTGGGCATGGAACTAGAAACGGATGGTTGAGAGCCGGCCAAAGGAGGCTCTGCAGGTGCTGTGAAACTTGATTTTGAACTGTGCGGAGGCAGTGATGATTGTGGAGCAGACACGGACAGCACAGATGGAGCTGGAGACCGTGTCTTGTCAAGCAGATAGCGAGCTGCCAAGTTTGTATCAATGCCTGAAAGCATGACAACAATAGAGAAAGCCAATAAGAAACAACTGGTGAAGGCCATTGCTGTCTAGATTTATGTTCTTTCCAAGAATATGAGCTATAGGATCAGCAAACAGAGGACTTCCCCATGGTTTCTTGAGGGGAAAGCCATGCCAGAATTTCAGTTTTATAGTTCAAATGTGATCATTGATAGTTGGTGAGTAGTCATCATGTGGGATTTAGAAAATCCCAAAATCCTTCTTAAATTCGTATCTTTGCTTTACTTTCTCCTTCCCCTCTGCATTGAGAAAAACATAAACCATTCTGTGATTGGCTAAATGAGTTTACTATAACAAAACCAACATCATCAAAGACATGAAGTCAAATTTTTTTCCTTCAAGGTCCACTGATTCCCTATCCCCCTTTGGATTCATATCAGAGCTAGTAAGCTTTAACCTAAGGCATTAAAGGCGCCTTTTATTCACTAATTTCGACATTGTGGAAATCCTCCCAACTTTCTTGATTATTCTTCAAGCTGGCCTAACTTCTGCTACCAAGCCAAACCCACAATAGCTTAGTTCCAACTTTCTGACTTGCTATTTCTCTATTTCCACTTAATTTCAATTTTTCCAATTAAAATACTAAATCAAAAGAACTCTCTGCAATATATCTCAGGTTAAAACAGGCTGATTTAGTTAAAGAATCATCAGCTAAGTTGTGTACTGTGATGTGTCAAATTAATTATTGGTCACATTTCTCATTCAAAGAAGAAATAGATATGGTTGAATGTTGTTGTACTTTCTGGTTTTTCAATATTGTAAGTCAATCTTTAATCTGATTGAACTCTTTTTCAAAGTAATGATAGCTTGGACTTGTACTGAACTCCACTGCAAACTAGAGTTGACAAATTTCGTTTCAACAGAAAATAAAAGGTAATTCAGCTAGTTTCTCATGAATGAATATCCTGTGAACTTATCCTACCAGTTCGTATTGTTACAAAAATGGCTACCAGCACTTCCCAGAAGAAGATACCAAAGCAATGTAAAGCACTGTATTGAAATTTTCATTAGAAAATAATAATAATTCTCAATTACTCAAAATTCCTTTTGGTATATCTGAAGAAAAAAAAATATAACAATTCTGAATTACAGAAAATATAATTCAGAGGCCGAATCTCTGTAATTAAAAGCATCCTAAAGAATTAAGGGCGAAGATTATTAAGGAAATGTCTCTTGGCGTTTGTTGAATTTCGAAATGAAAGCCTAACCCATGCTAGGCCCGATTTCCGCCAACCTATCGGCACCATCGATCTCAACACCGACGCGGCGTAACGAGTCAAAGAGCGGCAAAACCAATCTCCGGCGGTGAATGGGTCTGGAGATCTCTTCATTAACATCGACGGCGATGTTGCTGACGCCGATCGCCTTCAAGCGGAACCCGAGTTTCTCGCCGACTCTGGAAGCGACTTTGGCGTCCCAGTAGTGGTGGGATCGAGGGAAATGGTCGAGCTTGGAGCGGTATTGGATGAGGAATTCTTGCTCGGCGGAGGAGGCCATGGCGACGATGTAGGAGGTCCCTGGCTGAGTCACGTGCGCGGTAATGTTGCGGCATGAGAGGACCAAGCGGAGCACGTGCTGACTCTGAGTTGCACACATTGTGACCCGGGCTCCAACAATGTTCGACTTGGAGGGGTACGCTGCGTTTCATGCTCATGGGGCGTGGGGGAGAACCAAAATAGTTACCTTCCCTTGTTTTCCGCTGCATTATTTTATCCACATCACCCTTAATTTATGTATAACCTAATCAAAGAGGATGAAAAGAAGAATGCTGACGTGGAATCTAATCGGACAAATTACCTTATTTAGGAATATAGTTTAAAAGAACTCTAATTTGGTAAACAAAATTACAAACAACCTTATTTTGATAAAAAAATTATGATATAATATTTTTAAAAAACCCTTTAATTATTTAAAAAGTTTAAATAAATTTTTATATTTTTTATTTTAAATTAAATATTATTTATTATTATATTACGTGACATAAATTATAATTAATAATAATTTGATATATTCAAAATTTTTAAATAATTTAAAATTTTATTTAAACATTATCTTAAAATTCTTAATAATAAACAAATGAATATCCTTTTGTTTATAAAATGTAAAAACCAAAAAAGGGAAAGCTATTTTTTATTTTTTAAATTCAGGTGTACTTGATGGGCTTGGGCAGTTGGGCTGTCCTTCAAACGATAACTTGCATTCTCGGGTGTCGGGGCTCGAGGGAGACATCAGAGTAGAAGGAAGAATAAGAAATTTTTGATCGGTGCTAAAATCAAAGACAAGTATGTCGAAATCCAAATCCAGGTTAATTTTATCCTGGGTTTTCTTTCAACAACTCCTTGTTCAATTCTCATTCACCATTTCGGCTAACAGGTATATTACAATCAGAGAGAAAGTACTTTCTACGAATTTTTAATGTCGAAAGACTTTTGGGTCCTTTTGTTTCTGCTTTTTAATTCTTTTCTTTTAAAAAAAAAATAATGGGATTGACGGAATTGTAGGAAGGAGATTGGATTTCCAGAGAGGCGCATTTGCAGAACAACAGTTCAAGGAAGATATTTATTATCTGATGATAATGGTGAGTACTCGCTTCATCAATTCTCTTTTGGGCTGCCATAATTCAAGCTTTAGAGCTTGTAAATTTTGAAAAATCACTGGTTTTATTGGTCAACGGAATTAGATGTTGGAAAAAATAGGTATGAAAAACTGAATGGGAAGTATTTAAAGCTGTTTCCTTTCTCGTATGACTTGTGATTCCGGGGTTGCACATAGTTTCTTCCGCATGATCATTGAAGCAAAAGATTCTCTTTTATGGAACTGATTCGAAAACATTATTACCACAATATATAAAGGACACTTTTTTTTTTGTTAAATCAATATCAGTAAATCAAGAAACTTTATTAAATATTGGTACTTCAAAGATATACACCTGTGGTTCAGACTCTTTCATCTTTCGTTCTATCCTCAGATTGCTCAGAGTTTGGCAAACAAAAGGGAAAGTAAAAATTGTGATATGGAATGGAAAGGGAAAAGGAAGAAGTTTAATCTGATCTGTTTAGGGCTTCATTTGTACTTAAGACTTCATTTTCCCTCTCGTTTTTCTTTAATTTGTGTTCACGTTTCTACTTACTTGTTAATGCATACCATCACTACTTGAGAGTCTGTGTAACTCTTGTTGCAATTCTAACTTTGGCTATTGTATTACCTATTGCATCTAATAAGTCTGGCATTTCATCTTATCTTTTAGTTTCATTAGCTTCACACTGGTATTTACATTGTAGGTTATGTGTGTGATGCTCTCTCATTGGATCCAGAGTCCCGTTGCTGTCCTGAAAGAGGAGACAAATTCTCTTGTCAGTGAGTTTATTTTTTCTAAGGTCCCCAAGATGCTGACTTTAATAACAGTCTTTATGGTAGCTTGTAACACCTTTTGTTCTCATTTGCAGCGGATGCAACATTCTTTCACAGTGTTGTAACTCCTATGAATTTTGTGTTTCATGCTGCCTACACCCTGCTCAAGTATCTTCTTTAGCACTCCTTTTTTTCCCGTTTCTTTTGGCTAATTATCATTTATATGATAGCGAAACTTAAATTTATACTGATATTTATTTTGCAGATACAAAAAGAACAAGTACTGAAACTGAAAATAGCTAAGCCAGCTACAGCAGGTAAGTTTATAGTTTTGGAAGCCACAATTATTCTAAGTAATCACTGGCACTTCTTGGGTTCTTGGTGTGGTAATTTGTCCAACTGAAGATATATTTAATTTTCAAAATTGTGATACTTTTCTTTCGTTTTTAAACATGGCATAGCTATCATTTAAGGGATTGTCTATGAGGTACCAGGTCATCATAATTTTTTTCTCTTTTTTGTTTGGCCTTCTTTTCCAGGGGCTTATCTCAGCGTCTTTGATTTTTGTGCTGGGAGGTGCCGTCACAGTTCTGAAAGTGTGGTAAGTGATATTCTATTGATATAGGAATTTATTTATGGTGTTCTAGATCATTTCTTTTATTAAATGAAAAAGAACTATCTAGATACAATTTCCTGGAAACCATTGGTAGTGAAGACAGTTATGCAATGCTGTAAATCACAAACCATGATAATGGTTCGTTAATTTTAATAACCTGTGTCATTTTCTTCAATAGTGACATTTCTTTAGGCAATATATGTGATTCATATAACAGTATTTTTATGTTTTGAGACTCCAATACTGGTGGTTAAATTATGTTTCAGGTTCACGAAAATGCTTATGTTAGTGATTTTCATCATTGCTTCTCACTCCCATCAAATTCTACTGGTATGTTGAGACATGATTTTCTTTTCATTATTATTATGTCATTGGCTCATCCCAATAGTTATTTTACATTTTCATATTTTATATTTTCCTCTTAAATTCTGCTCCACTGGTGCGGTGTATAGGAAAAGATAGAAAATAGAGAACAGAGAGAAATCAGAAAGAAATGAATGTGACAGAGGAAATTGAAAGCATAATAGATGACCCAGGGAAAGGAAATAGAGGGGATCTTAATTGTCCAAAAGCTTGTAGAAGGTGAAACAATAGAAGTGTTTATAAGCTACTCCATATTACTTGTGAAATAAGCATAGATTAATTAATTTAATAACCCCAAAACCTTGAAATTTCTATTGAGCCCATAAATATAACCAAGTAATAGCAGAAGGTTTTGCAGCTCGTGTAAGATATTGACACCCTTTCTATTGATATATTTTTAACTTGCATAACTATGCTGTTTGAAATCAACAGTTATCTTTCTGGTTGAGTATTTAAGCATTGAATTATATGGATTGAATTTTCCTTGCAACAGGGTCCTCTGTCACACCTGTAGAAGCCAGACTACATGGAATTAATGTTATCATTGGAAGGTGAATCTCCATTGTGATTGGCTGATTTGGTTCTGTTTCTTTACTCTTAACATGTAATTTTTTGTCAAGCTAACACTTTTTCTCTTTTTTCCATGAAACATAGGCAAGGAGAGTCTTGTGATTCAGTTTGCAGGTCAAATGGACAATCATGCGTATTAAATAAGCTTTTGGTACTTAACCAGTGTGACATGTAAGTTCTTCATGGTCTTTTTAACCTTTTTCTTCTAATATTTGGTTTTCTTGTTCATTATTTTTCTAAGTACATGGCTAAAAATTTTTTGGAGTGGCTTTTTCTGTTTGGTTGATCTGCCTGCAATGACAATAAACCTGCCACTCAGAAGAGCACAAAACAAACATTGACACATGCACATACCTTAATTGATGCATAAATTGAGACATGCTGTAGGAGTTGGGATTATCAGCACTAGCTCTCTTGCAGATTCTTTTATTTATATTTTTATAAATCTATATAGCTTCCTCTTAAGAGACAAGCTTTTCTTTCATTTATACACACACAAAGAACAGACTAGCTTTTATTTTCTTTTTGTCACCTTCTTTCTCCTTACCCCAATGTGTGTGGCCAAAGGTGTGAGGATGAGCTTCACTATGCTCCTCCAGCTTAATTTGGCTTCTTACTAGTTAAAAGGCCAAATACTTGACATTTTTTTTCCATGTACATGTAACTTTAGTTTTTGTCTAATCACATGTAGTATTTCAAATAAGGAAATCTTTTAGACTTTGTGTGAATGTAGCATTTGAAAATTCCCATTGAATTTTGAACTGAAGCAATTCAAAATAAAGCAATTTGAAATTACAGAATCTAATTGTGCTTCAAATTGAAATTGTGGCTTTCTGGGCTTTTCCAAAAACCATGCCACTTTGTAATTCAACAAACTATTAGTTGCTGTTACAGATACCTAATCAAAGACAAATAAAACCAGTTTCAAGATGTCAATACAAATGTGAGAGAGAAAGAGAGAGCAAAACAACCTCATGTAAAAACTGCCTCACTTTCTACTACATCTTGTGGTGATTTCTCTGCTTTTTCATTATCATTTCACATTTGTATCTTGCATTCTCAAAAATGTTGCTGATAATTATGTTCCATCAAATGCTAGGAGAATGCCTTAGAATGCTAGGTGGTTTTGTTGAAGTTACAGTTCTTGTTATTACACTTATCCCCATTGTCTTTTGATAACCTGAATTGTGCCAATCTTCTTGCACTTCCTATCATCCATATATATTATCCTTGGCTTATAACATCCAAGGAGGAAAGTGTAGGTGTAATATTAAACAGGGAGGTTCTTTTTGATTTGTGCTTGAAATCATTTTCTAAATTAATGTTTCATGCGCTTTCAATATCTTCTTTGCTTCTTGGATTTTGGTTTGAGTTCTTCTTTCTAAACAGTATCCAGAAATATATGAGCTGCAAAGGAGCATGCTTGGCAAGTGTTGGTGCAGATCAACCTGCAGAAGTCGTTTATGATGCTCCCAAACATTTGGTATATTGCCCCTTTTTTATAAAACTTTATATTTGCAAGAATTGTGTATTACCAGATAACTTAGTGATTACTTGGAAGTGTTTGGACATCAAAACTTTCATGCTCAGTTTCTCACCTTGCCATGGAAGTAAAATTAAACTATGTGTGCTAAACTGGTTGTTTATACTCATAATTGAAATAATTTCATTCTAGTTAGTTTTTCATTTTTATGAAAATGCAAATCATGTAATAAAAAATGAAACCCTATCAATACACTAAAAATTTAATTCTAAAACTTTAGTATTACATATTTTCTCTATCTTTCAGAATCCAGGAGCATGCTTGTATACTCGAACACAATCAATGCTGTCATGTGATGGTTCACATCTGCATACCAAGAGACTTTGCCCTTGTGCGTAGTGCATTATTTTGGTAAGTTTGGTTTCTCTGTGAGTTGACTGTAGGATTAATTTTCCCTGTCAGAAGTTCACTGCAATGTTAGTGTGATCTTATTGGAATATTGGTTCGGCCTTATGCTATACTTTGCTAAACAGTCCATTCCTTCATTGTTTATCCTCGATCGTTTGGGAAAGATATGAAATTAAAACATAGTGTACTCTTCTAAGTTAAAATGAGTTGTTGGAAAAGGAGTATAGTTAAAATAAGTTGTAAGAGTACATCCTTGGATTCTCGGTTATTTCACTCTGTACAACTAAGCAGATGCATTGAAGCCATTGGACCTGCTTTCATCTTTAATTTGTTTAACCATTAACAACCCTACTATTTCTCATGAAACTGGTTTGGGTACCTCTAAATCAAGTTGCAAAAGTTGTAGGTGAGCAGAACCTTGCTTAGATAATTGTTTACCTTTAATTGTTATTTTGAAGGAGATTGTTGTGACAATTTTTAGGTATGAAGCATGTCTCAAATCTGTTCTCAGCTGTATGTTCCGAAGAACTTTACGAAGGCTCCGATGTTCAGAGGATAAATTTTTTCAGAGGACCAATACATCCATCTGTTTGTGTTTTCGCATGTTCCCATTACAGCAAGTTAACGGTACACGGTTGCATGTTGTAGCATTATTGTACAAATTAGAAAGCAAGCTGCCATTGACATGCTAATTTATGTTGAAGCACTCATGCAACTAAATCAGATTGTGGAGATGGGATATTTTTGTAATTTTGAGTTGGTTAAATCAGGGGGTGAAGTCAAGGGAAAAGTTGTAATCTTCCAAGCTAAGCATTAAATTGACTTTGCTTCCAAGTAAGCTGACAGCATTCAGCTTATAATATGCTTTACAGAACTGTTATTATTATTCTTTTTAAAACTTCTATACTCTATACTGATAAGAGTGATGACAGGATTTCTAACAAGGTTAACCATTTTTTTGTAATTCTTAAAGTACACTGTTCAAACCCTCAAGCAAAAAAGTAATGTTTGGATGAGTAAACTAACTATATAATATTGAAGCTGCTAACTTAATGGAACTAAGCTTTGAAATTTTCTCTTGAGAATTAGTAGCATAAATCATTCCAAACATATCAAGTTTATATTCTTTCATTTAATCAAAGAAGTGTATTCAACGTTGGTAAATGCAAAAACTTAATTCCTTAAATTATGTATTAATAAGTTTGGGGGTAAGAGTGGGGAACAAATCCTCAACAGGCAAAAAGCCTATTACAGAATGTCTAATTATCTGGTGACTTTGGGGTGAGCTGGATTGTAGTTCATAGTTTTTAACCGAAGAAAAAATTTTGGGGCATTTTGAGTGCATGAATGAGTCAAAATTGTGGAGAAAAATAGCCCTGAAATGTCAAGAGACGTGGCAATTCTTTTATACAAAGAAAAGAGGGCTTAATGCTTCCATTCCATCCTTGGCTCTGCTCTTACCACCAAGCACTATGTGGGCCACTGCAAATTTGCAAAACCCAGATGAAGGAAAAAAGGACAGGTCCAAATCTTGCAGGGTTTCGTCTCTCTGTATGTCCACAAATAAAGATATTTGTAATGTGTTGTGCCATAAATTTCTGGAAGAGAACTGCCGAGGATAGTGCAGAGCCATGAATATTGTTCTCCCCCCTCAACTCCTTCCGCTTTTTCTTTATCAGTCGATGTCTAAGTTAATGCTAAGATTAAGAAAACGGGTTTATTTTTAGTGTATCTTTATATTGAAATTTTGTCATTATGTTGATATTCAATAGTGTATGCATGTGTTATTTATTCATCATAGTAATGATTTTGATTCCAAAAGCTTCACCGAACCTTTAACATCTACTTTTTCCCTTTACGCTATGGCCTCCATGATGGAATTACAATTTGGCATACTTGCATTTCCTTCACCAAACCTAACCATTTCTTTTCCTATTATTTTAATCTTTGAAAGGCACAATGCAGACCATAGTTTGTCAATGGGGTAGTTTCTTTCTTTCTCAACAAGTACCCTTGATCAAATCAAAAGAAAAAGGTCACAATCAAGAACAGGCAAAAAAACAAACAAGTCAGTCTTTTGTTTGTCATCATCCTTCTCTCAGAATTGCATTGAAGATCAAATACCAATGACTGCTTTTAACTCCAACGCCCGCATTTAATATTTCAAACAGAAAAGGTAACTGAGCCATTGTGCCTCTTGGAAATTATGTGAGGCAAGCTTTCGAGGGAAAAAAAACAAGCAAGAAATACAGTGGTGTGGACAACAAGAAAGACAAAATTTCATCCCTGTAAAAAGAAGCAATAATTATATACCACCTATGATCATTACAGACATTGATTAATTTATTTTGAAATTCCAATTCAAGTTTTACAGTGTTTTTTGCTAAAACATTGGGCAAAAAGTGATCAAAAGCTATAGTCTGGTTTGAAAAATTTGTTGCTGAGTGGCTTTGCTCCATCTCTCAAACCTTTGACAGCCCCATCTTCTCCACCAACTTCACCTTCTTCTTCGTCATCCTCCTGACCCTCAAAAGCTGGATGGCTAAGAATACTGTTAAGCAGCTGTGTTCCCCTTAGAGCATTTGTCAATGGCAAGTGACCCTCGGGTGTTTCATCATTTAGTTCCCACATAAACTCATTCGGGAAAGCCCTGTAGTTGTATTGCTCAACCTCGGTGTCAAGCTTCTTCATCCACCCAACTTTGAGAAAGAACTTGGTGAAGTCCTTGTCAACTTTCTGCCACAATCTTTTTTGAACACTGTATCCGAACCTGTTGCTGCTGTACTGCTTCCAGAGGTCATCGATAGCTATGAGGTCGGCTTCAGAGATGAACTGGACCTCAGAGAAGAAGACATAGCCACGTTTCTCAGCTGCTTCCCCAGCTAGGACTATGAGGAGACGGCGTGTCTCTTCATCAGCCTGGCGGAAGTTCTGAGTGGAAAGGTGGTGCTGGAGGGCGTCGAAGGAGATAGGCTGGGAAGTGGAGGTGGTAGAGGAAGTGGAAGAGGTGGTAGAAGAGAGAGAGAAGGTGGTGGTGGAGGAAAGATTGTTAGTGGAGGAGGAGGAGGAGGAGGAGGGTCTGATGAAGAGGGAGGAAGGAGGAGGAGGGATGGATTCTGAGGTGGAGAGGCGTTTGAGGGAAGAGTATTGGGGATGATGGAGGTACCTTAGAGAGTTTGTGGTCATATTTTGGTTTGATAAGGATGGATGGATGGGGGAAGAGAGGGAAATTTAAGAGTGTGGTGGGATTGCCAAAAAGGGGTGGTAGAGAGGAATGTGATGGGCTTACAGTACCTACGAACCCTATTTGATGGAAGATAAGATATGAGTGAGGAGGGAACAGAAACAGCCCATCAGGATTCTGGAGTAATACAATGCAGCATTCTGATTGGCCAGCTCAGGGTGAGGCTATATCCCCCCCCCCCCCCTCCTCTCTCTCTCTCTCTCTCTCTCTCTCCTTCAATTTGATTATGCTAACTTTCATTGATGATGGCAAGGAATGGACCCAAACAAATTTTGTTGACCCTATGTCTATGTGAGATTAATAGGCAATAGATATTGATATATATATATCATCACATTGACTCATTTTTTGTTAACTGTAGAATTCAACTAAAGTGTATAGAATTCCTTTATTTGCTTATGCCAATCATTCAAGAATGGAACTCAATTTTTTTTTTTTTTTATAATTGAGAGAGAGAGAATTCGAATCATATTCTTTAAATAGAGAGATTATGCACCAACTAATAAGATAAATACTCAGGTGCAGAATGGAACTCAATTTGATCTAATTATTTAAAGGAAATTTTAAGTTATTTTTTTCTTTCCAACGAAAGAAAAATATTACAGTTCAAATTTAAAATTTTATTCAAATCTCACAATAAACAAATTTATTCCTCTATCCCACGTAACATTTTAATCTAAATTTTGATATGAACCTATTAATATTTGTTCATAAAATAAATTTGAAAGTTAATAGCCATAATGATTCAAATTGTCATAAAATTTTGGGTATAAGTCTAATCTCCAAGGTGCAGCTAATTAACTCCAAAAAAGGAAGTCAAAACATCTGGACCTGTTCCCTCCAAGGAATTAGCCATTTCGGTATAGAGCGGTTGGGCCTTGGGACACATAGGCTTGGCCGTTGGCCTTCACATAATTAATGCTTTCTTACATAATAGAAGTGTATAAATCTTTAAAAAAAAAAAAGATTGATTCAATTAATTCGGTAACAGTTTTCAAAACAAGAACTTTATCAATAGTGCAACGTTTCAATTTCTAGGTTTTAGGCTGTTATTTTAAAGACACAATACCTTATTTTTATTTCTTGTTTGTTGTGCCCTTCGTAATTCTACAATAATGAGAACAGAAAGAGCAATGAAAATCACTTTTCTTTACCCGAATATTAATTTGTTGTAAAAAATAAAAAAAAAATAATACCTGTAACTGATCAACAATGTGTATTTATAGATTTCGGATAATTTATTTACGCATTAAAATACTTATAAGCCGTATTTTCTTTATTTACTAGCAATGGCTAAATTTTATCAATTTAAATCTTATTTCCTTTAACAAATTGTTTTTTATTTATTTTTTAAGATTTCAAATCCGAAAAATCTTTATAAACTTATAATTAAATTGAATACTTAAATACTCTTTAACATAATACTATTCCAGAAAGAGCAAAAATGTGATATTTATTGTCCGAAGATTATCTAAATGCAATTGCTAACAAATAAAGCTAGGCCTACCGGTTGTTAACTCTTCTTAGGAGGGATAAGGTCTAAATTTAGAATCCCCACTCCCTTAAGCTACCTAAAAGAACTTGGGGAAAAAGGAGAAAATGGAGTGTAAGGAGCATTCATGGAGTTATCCATTTTTGGAAGGGCTAGTCTTTTCTACACACACCTACTACTCTGTAGTCGCCGCTGATGGGTGGCTCATTACTTCAATTTTGAAGGAGTTCTTTTTAGGCTGAAAGTTTCAAACAGAATCTCAAGTAAACTTTAACAATTTTGAATATGACATGATAATACAATATAAAAAAATATATGAGATTAAACAAATTTAGATTTAATTTTAACATGTTTCGTGTAAGACACAAGTAATATGTTTAATTAATCGTATTATTGTATTTAAATGTGCATGCGTGACACGTTCATCAACTTATTAAAAATTAATAATAAAAAATTATTTTAACTTTATTTAAATAATTTTAAATAATTATTTTAATAAAATTTTTAAATTTTATGCAAATAATAATATAATTATATCATGCTCAAATCCTAATTTTGAACTTTTGCTTTGTTATCATTTTAAATCTTTTGATCTACTTTTATTCATATATTGTTTTCATTTCATTATTAGATTTTGTGACATTAAAATGATATGACATTGACAAATGAGTTTTCGATTTTGATTGGAGTGTTTGGAATTAATCATAGTTCATCATATGATTAATGATATTTATTTAATTATAGATAATTTTAGATATTATTAATATTTTAAAGTTCAATGTTAATAATGGATTTTATCATATTATATGATAATGAATTTTATATATGTTAAATTTTATTATATTTGATGTTATTATTATTTTTTTATCATAATTGTTTCTATAATTATTGATTTTAAATTTAAATAATAAAATTAAATTCAATTATAAATATTTTTATTTAATCGTATTAAACGTGTTAATTGTGTTATTAATCATGTCGTGCCATATATTAATACGTTTAATAAACGTGTTTATTTTATTGTATCGTGTTATACAATTATTAAACATATATATATACATTATTCAAATTTAAGACACGAATATTATTTGTATCGTGATTGTGTTTAACGTTAAAAGAACCAAATTAAACACAGGCAAAATTTCTTCACGAGTTCTTAAAGCATTAATATACAAATATAGTACAAATGTAAGCTTCACAACTATAATATATCAAGGGATAAAGCATCAAAAGGCCGTCACAAGTGGCCAAAATGTACATTATTTGGTTCAATCATACTCATGAACAAATTAAATACAAACAGAGAGAATTACAGCAAAGCAACTAATTAAATTTTGAAGTAAACACTCATTTGCAGATAAAACATCTTGAGAGAATCAAATTACAGATTAAGTACCTGGCCAAGTATCATCCCACCAGACAGACACAAAAACCCAACCAAAACTCATAAAAGCCGTCAAATCTTTACTTATGCTCAAACTATCTACAAATCTTTACCAAATCAACCACAATTTCAATTCAAAAAGCCAAAACTTTTCAATGATAATGCACACTTGTTTCTGTTTGATGATATATGTGCATGAGTATCACAGAAATGAGGATTTTAATTTTGACAAGATTTGAAATAAAGGAGATCAGGCTAAAGAAAGGGTGAACAATGATTGACACTCACTGGGGTTGTCTTTGAAATTTGTTGCTTTCCGGAGCTATTTACATATTGAAAAAGTTAATAAGTTTTTTTGTCTTCCTTCTAAAAAGAAATCTACTTTAACAAAATATTCACAATAACCAACACAATAGCCTATCAGCAACCATGCTTTTAAAAAGGAGATATCAAGGTCAAATTCCCCCCCTCAATCCAAAGAAAGATAAATATAAAACATTAATCAAAGTCAATAAGAATCAGTTTAATTGAACACCATCCAACATTCTCCAAACACCTAAGAATTTTCAATCCCATATAGGTTAGCAACCTTTGTAGACATCAACCATTAATTGCATCAAAGGTAAAACCCCATTCCAAGATGAGTGCTTTCTTTTGCTAACTTTTTCATCAGAATCCCTGATGGCACACTACAAATTTCTATCCAAGAGTAGCTATTCAAAGAAGCTCAAATACTCAAAGTCATTGCATGCATTAACTAATAGTAGTAATTGTTTTTGAAAATTTAAAGAATCATGATGACACCGTCACTTATAACCGTTATGATATATGCCAATATCATATGCTAATAAATTAGTAAAGTTAAACCTTGTTTCTACATCAGCTAATCAAATTGAATAGGCACTTGCCACCTGTTTCCCTTAATCAAATTTTTGACAAGATGAAAGTATCCTTACCTATGCTTTAAGGATACAGGTAAGGGGGGGGAAAGGTTAAATGAAGGAGTTTTACACTGCATTGCCTCTTCAAAGGATGAGAGAGAGCATACACAGCCCTGATTCTGGCAAATCATCAATCAAGAATGAGAACTATCTATGCTTTTTATGTATCACAATTTTTGGATCAACTCAAACTCATGGCATTGGTTTGATGACAATATTACCTACATAGGACATACTCATGAGTATATTATAGTTGTGATTTTGTGCTTATCTAGCATGAAAATTTTCAGGAATTTGACAATCAGATGATATGAAAAGATCACATGAACAAAATCTAATTGCACCTAAAATTAGGGGAAAAGAAAAGATATCCACATGTTTCAAAGTATTTAACACATGCCCAAAGAGCACAGCTACTTACATTAGTGCATATATTGGTTACTTGTCAATGAAAGGTAGAAGGGCCTGAGTCATCTGAAACTCTCAAATCATAACGCCGTGCCAAACGTCGAGCAGTTCCATCAGCCATCAAACTATCTATCATCTCATACTTCTTGTAATTTGCTTTCAGAGCCTCTCCTTGCTGCTTCGCAAGCTTCTCCTCTTTCTCCAGTTGGTGCTAAAGAGCAACAAATTAACATGTTCACTAGGAAAGAAACAATATTTATACACCTTAATTTAAATAGAACAGCTATTGAATAAGAAGGCAATTTTACCTTGAGCATCACTGCAGTTTCAGTAGCATGTCTTTTTGCAAGATGCTTCAGCTTGTTTGCTACCTCAAAATCAGGATCAGCAGGATCCAACCAGCGGAAATGTATCCTTCTGCCAGGCTGTCTAGGGCGATCAGAAAACATCTCCACTTTAGCAGCATGTGCCCTCACAGGCCTTGGCATTCCAGACATCATGAAAGGGAATTGAGATATTGTTGAGATGACAACTTCAACTTGCTTTTCTGTTTCCATCTCCACCAAAGCACATTGGGGGATGTTCTGTGGCTCTAGATAGTTCGGAATGAAGTGAACACTCTTGACAGTTCCATACTGATCAAGGGCAGTTCTCACCACAGATTCAGTAACATTCGGTGACAGGTTGTCCATGTAAACAGTCCGCCTTACTTTCTCTTCAAAGGCAGCATACTCACCTTGCTCTGCCGACCCCATTCACGGATCGAAAACTTAGAAACCTGACCTTTTAAATTCCAAAATTAGTTAGCCAAACCAATTCCCTTCCTCAACTTCCCAAGAAAAGAAAACTAGCCACAGAATTCATTCCAACAACAAAAATGTGATGTTCCTAAACCCTAATTTAATTACGACTCAGATAAATTGTTATTTATTTTATTTACCTTTTGCTTCCTCGAAATTTTTTAGAAAGCACAACCATTATTTGTTGAAAGATAAACAAATAATCAAAACGACAAAGCCAATTCTAACATATTTGTTTCATCTATTAATACTAAAGTCATGCATTTTGATTTCTAACCAACAATTAATCGTTCAAGACATTGTTTCCTTTGCATAAAATTTAAATTCAACAGAAAAGAACCTTTCGGATTGCTCTTGAACCCTAGCGGGATACAGGAAAAATGAAGAAAATTACATGAAACGGCTGAAATTTGAAAGGGAAAAGAAAAAACAAATGCAAAGACGAGATTACTTAGCGAAACAGTAAATAATGAAAACGATACCTGAGTTGATGGGTGAGGACTGAGGAGAGAAGAAAGCGGGAAAGTTTAATGTACACCGGCAAGCACTGAAGCAAGTTTTTGTTGTTAGCGCCGAGCGGCAACTTTTTGTTTGTTCTTAATTAAATATTGATTACTTCCGGAAAAAAAAACATAATACTTAAAAATTTTAATCAAATACATTTTTATTATTACTTGTTGATTAATTATAATTAATCAAAACAACATTTTTCATTTTTCACTTATCTGTCAAATTGATTTATTATAATTAACAATGATTTGATGCGCTGATATTAATATACGATAATTTCGTTATTTTTATTAATAATAATAATTAATTATTAATTATAAAAAATATATTTAATTTATAATAAAAATCTATAAATTTAATTGAACGTTTAAATTTATTTAAAATTTTTTAAATATTTCAATAGTTATTTCAACCATTATGCTATAAAAAATATAAGATGATTTTTCCTCATGAACTCAGCTTAGTATTGAAGGTTTTTTTAATTATTATTATTGTTATTATTTTATTTTACATTTTCAAAGAATTCGTTATGACAATTTTTTTCCAATAATTATTTTACTGCATAAAATAACATCACTAAGTAAATACTCAAACAAAAATAAAATTATACTATTTGACTACAAATTTTTGCAAAATACACTGACAACTTAGAACTATTAATTTATAATTTTGAAATAAAATTATTATTTTATATATCAACAATAAAATTTTTAAATTTTACAAATAAAACTATTATTATATATTTAATAATTAATTATTTTATTATAAGTTAATAAACATGTGACATTTTAATAAATTTACTTATTTATATACCATCCAAAATTCCAGGACAAAATTATAACAAAGGACCAAAATATCTTTCAAATCATTTAAAATCTCACTCACATTCTTTATATATAGTTTACTGGTTTTTATATGTGATAGAAAATATTTAAGTAAAAATGAGCATAGACTAAAATAAAGTATTCAGTTCTTCATGGAAATTAACTTTCTCAAAAGTTTTTTTTTTTATGAAAAATTATACTTTCTATGTATTTATTTTTATATGTATAAAATATACTGAAAAAGTAATAAGAATCATAAAAAAAGTCATTATTAAATTATTTTAAATGATTTTATTGAAATTATTACATATTTTGTCACTCTTTTCTCTAAAGAATATTTACAATAATACTACAGTGATGGCTAGTATGGGATTATTACAGGATCTTCCAAAATTAAAATAATTTAACCTAATGATATTATATCATGGTAATTTAAATACTCTCTTGAACACAAAAAAAAAATTGAAAAGCTTATTAATAGGAAAAAAATTTATCATAGTAGTGAAATTACGAAAATTACCATATTATTATGATTATTCCAAAATAAAACCTATTAATTCTTTATAACAAAATTGTTGGGATTTAATTTTCCAAATTTGGAATAGACTTGGATAAAACCGAATAAATTTGTAATTTTGTTGTTTCTTTTAAAGAAATTTGCAAGTTGAGCATAAAGTTTTATGTATTTTTATTTTTGATTTATGATTTCTTATCTTACATAAGATGTATACGCAATTATAAATATTTATATAAACATTTTAAGTCAATAACTATTAATAACTTAAATTTAAGTTTTTGAGAATTGTGATTTAAGATTAAAAATTTACTAACAAATAGTGTTTAAATATGATTATTACTATTGATATCAAAACATATGTGGATCTATTTTTTTTTTTTGTCAAAATAACTATAAAGTCTCTATACTCATGCGTTTTGTTCAACTTAATATATGTATTCAAAATCAAAGCAATTTAATCTCTTAATTTTGAAAATTGTTTCAATTTAATCACTTTCACTAACTGATCCAATTTTGCAGTTAAACAGATTACATTAACGCTGACATGAGTATTGACATAACATATTTTGATAATGTGGCACTCACACGATGATGTGGCATGCCATGTGATACCAATTTGATGGCGTTGCAATGTTGACTTGGCATTGATATGTTGATATGTCAGTGCCATGTGGCAGATAGAAAAATTTCAATTTTTTTTTATGTCACGTCATATGAACTAAATTGAATAAAAATATATAGTATAAAGACTAAATTAAACAAAATTAAAATATTGAGGCATTAAATTAAAAAAATATTTAAAAAATATAATATTTAAGTAGATGATAGGTATTCTTATTAATAAACTAAATATTTAAGGGTAAAGATTTATATTATTAAAAAATATAGATAAATATTTTCATACTTGATTATTTGATTTTAAAATATGTACATTAATTTATATTTTTCGCAAAAATTAAGTTTGAATTTTCTTTCCATAAAAAAGTTTGAAAAAAATTTTATATCTAAAGTCAATGAATAAGTTACATTATATTGGAATAAAATAATATAAAAATATTATTATTTTTATTTATAATAGTATAGAAATTTAAAATTTATTTAACTAAGTTTTTAACTTGAGCTGAATTCATATAAACAAAATAGATTGATTTCGTTACAATTTTCACAATTTACAAATATCCACTCTTTTGAAATTATTTAACCCTTACCTAATTTACTTTTTATTCAAATTTACTCAATATTTCTTATAAAATAATTTTATTTAAGTTTAAATACCACAATCAAATTATGTTAAACTTACATTTATATGATTAATTTGGATCTACAAAAAAAATTGTAAATACAAAATAAAATTGTGTAAATATTTACAATTATATTTAACTCTATCAACAATAAATGCAATTTTTAATCCAAGAAATTTCAACCTAAAGAATATAACTTGAAATATTAAACAAAATAAAAATATAAAAAATAACTAAAAAATTTAAAGGGGTGGAGTAACTTAGGTTCTATGGTTGTAATAAGAAGTTTATCATGCTTAAATTAAACAAGTCAGAACGAAAAATTATTTTTATAATTATTACTAACTTCATATCTCATTTTTCATCTAACATAATGTAAGTTATTCATTTAAATTTAATTTTAAGTATACATTTTTTTTTTTCAATTTTTTTATAAAAGGAGAATTCAAATTTAATTTTTGCAAAGAAAATAAATTAATGTACATATTTGACAATCAAATAATCAAGTATGAAAATATTTTTTTATATTTTTTAATGATATAAATATTTTACACTTAAATATTTAATTTATTAATAAGTACATCTACTATCTATTTAAAGAGTTGTATTTTTAATTTTTTTTTGATTTAGTCTATTGACATCTCAATTTTATTCAATTTAATTCATGTACTATATATTTTTATTTAATTTAATCCTTATAACTTGGTACAAAAATTTCTTTTTAGAAATTTTTTTATCTATCATGTCATATTGACATGTCAGCATGTCAGTGCCACGTCAACATTGTCATGTTATCAAGTTGACGCAAT
>NC_030853.1:24650794-24754060 GCF_000208745.1 Theobroma cacao | reverse complement strand
TTTTTTCATTATTTATATATATATATTTAAAAAAAAAAAAAAGAGTTTTGCCAGAGCTAAAACATTTTATAAATATTTTTTTGTACTAGTCGAGGTGAGGAAGTTGTCGTCTAACATCTTTCTGCATACGTCTCTCTGTTCAAAACCGGGACTTCAGCGCCCAGCCACCATTTCCACGGAATCTCTCCCTTCTTCCGTACATTTCTTCTCTTATTACGAACTTTTTCCTCCCCTAAACTTCAAATAAATAAAACCCATCATCATCCAGGGTTTTATCAAAGATCCATATAGGAATTAAGGCCGTGTTTGGCTTCTGGATGATTAGATGTGAGAAATGGGTTCAAAAAAGAAAAAGAAACGAGGAGGAGGTGGAGGAGGAGGAGGAGGAGGAGGGAGGAGGAGTAAAGGAAGGGCTTCTCTGAAAGATCATAATTCTCATGATGGAGATGATAATGAGCTTCTTTCTGAAGAGATCACTGCTCTGTATGTTCTCAATAAATTTTTACCCTCTCAATCCTTTTTCTCATTGCGCCTTTTTAATCTTTGCATTCAAACTATATAACAAAAAGACATCGTTTGTGCTAAACTTACTGAGGATAATGGATATGATCTTAAATAGGGCATAGTGACCGATGATATTTTGATTTGATAGTTAAATTTTGGAGGACTACTGGTAGAATTTGGGAATGGTTAGCCGAGGTTGAGAAAAGATTAAGGGTCTTATTGAGCTTATGTTGGTTGAAGGTTTTTAAGTGGTGATACTTGTATATCCCGGGTCGATTAAATTTTCAGTATTCTGGGTACTCAAACACGGGAAAGGCCTCTCACCTATTGCCAGTATGATTATAGATTGGAGGCCTATTATAAATTTTCACAAAATGATTATAGAACTTAAGAAATTTGGATAGATTTGTGCTTAAGGTTAAAGTTCTTTACACTAAATTTAGTATTGTTTGATTTTGATATCTTAAATAATATATACATTTATATATATTTATTTATATATTGATTTAGCTGTTTTTGTTTTCCCTAAAACTGCATTATTAATTTATGATGCACTGAATTTTGCATTAACATGTTGAACTCTTATAGTATTTCCAGTAAAAGAATAACCCACTTTTATTGACATATCCCTCCATCATAAATTGAGGGGCTCTTTTGAAATTTTTTTTACTCTTACTTTAGCATGTTTGCAATTATTCTTTGTTTTAGGAATTTGAAGTAGCGAATTTTTTGGCACATAGAATTGCATTTTATTTCAAATTTCTGTATTTTTAGGTGTGCAATATTTCAGGAAGACTGCAAAGTTGTCTCCGGGTCACCTCTGCAAATCAGTATTCAGCTCAGGTTTTTGCTATTTTTGTGTTGTATCGAACTTGTTAGGTGAGCTCTTACTTTTCCTAATCTTAGTTTTGCAAATTATGAAATTTGAACAGGCCTTACTCGAAGGATATGGGTTATGAGGACCTTGATGTTTCTGCTCTCCTCTTAGTTAGGTAAGTTAAAATTATTGATGAATATTGTTTTATGTTTCATTTTACATCAACATATGTATTCTTTTCATTTTTTCTTTTCCTTGTTTATCAGGTGCTTGCCGGGTTATCCTTACAAGTGCCCAAAGTTGCAGATCACTCCAGAGAAAGGCCTGACAAAAAGCGAGGCTGATAATCTTTTGTCTCTGCTTAATGATCAGGTTTGGATTGACTTGTATTGTTATCTATTTCATAAAAGCTTTGCTGGTGACAGCAATAAATAATGCTGATAATCTCTGATAATAAATGGTAGCATGTTGTCTTTATCATTCTAGAAGCTTGGGTTAGTGCAGATTATTTTCCACTAAGAGCATGTTGCGTATTTATCAAAAATAGAAATTCAGAATTTATGTTGTACAAGCATAACCATTTTGTGCTCTGCTTTTTGCTTGGCATGTTGTAAACTTAGTGACTACTATTTTCTCTACTTGCTTTTTTCCAGGCAAATGCTAATGCACGAGAAGGACGAGTAATGATTTTTAATTTGGTGGAAGCTGCTCAAGAGTTCCTGTCAGAAATTGTTCCGGTGGCTCAGTCACATGAATCTGTATGCTTTTGTCCTCTATAATAATTAGTGTTTCATTTTTTCTTCTTGCCATTTATTTTTATTGATCCAAATTCATTCCTTTAGTTTGATTTCATGAGCAGTTCCTGGTATCCCTTGCTCAAGTTGTCACAGTTACTATCCATGTTGTGCTTAATGATGTCTTCTATATACTTGATAATTTTATGTGATTTTGTCTCTTTTTAACATATTGAACTTTAATTTTTTATCTAGTTTTCATTTATTGATTTTGTTTGAGGTATTGCTCTAAATTAACATGTAAATACCTTCGTGGACCATAAGTTGGTTATATAAGATGTTTTCTTTGCTTGTCTGAATGGCTTTCAAAATATAAGTTTGTTGTTTATGGAGATCTCTATATGAATTTTCTTTTTCTTGTTGCCAAGAGGGACGTGGGGATCTTTTCTCTCTGAAATATATATCTATTCCTTTTTTTTTTTTCATTTAATAATATCTACTCCTTTGGTTTGAGAAATATGGAGTATGAGTGAAGATAAAGATATGTATAAGGAAGTAGTTTCAATTCTAACAACCAGTGAGGTGATGGTAGTGACTTCCTATTACAGTGCTATAATCTGTCTAAACTCTTATCTCTTTTCTTTATTGATGGATGAACTTTCTTGGAATATTCAAGCTGATATTTCTTGGTTCATACTATTTTCAGATGATATTTTAGTAGATGTGAGTAAGGTGGGAGGAGTAGTTTAGATTTTGAACATTTTATGTTAAGGAGGACCAAAACTGAATATAAAGTATAAGTTTTCTAAAACTAAAACTAGAGAGGAAGATAAAGTTAAAATAAATAAGTAGGAAGTTCCTCAGAGTGATTGTTTCAGTATTTATGTTTGATTTTTGATGACCCTAGGCCCTAAGGAAGAACCTTAAGGCGATATTTCAGCATAGGATTAGAGCAGGAAAATGGAGAAGTGCTGCATGGATATCGTCCGACTATGAGTGATTGCCTAGGTTGGAGGAAAATTTGGTGAAATAGCCATCATGTACAGCTTTATAATAGGTACTGGATGTTGGGTGGTAAAATGGCATCTCCACAAATAATTTGATTGAAATGAGGATGTTAAGATAGATTCCTAGCCCTACCAAATAAGATATTAGTTATAAGAAGATAGAGGTGGTGCCTATTTAGGATTAATTAAGGGAGAGGCAACTTAGATCATATGCAACTTAGACCTAGGGATACTCTGTTATGTGAGATCGATTTGTGCCAAGTTGGATAAACTAAAAGAGGTACGGATAGACTAAAAATAACATGAGTTGAGGTCATTTAAAAAGAAAAATAGAAGACTTAGCTTCCTTTGATCCTTCATGGGTTGTAACCTTTAATTGAATGGAACAGACAAAATGGCTTAATGAAGCCAAGTGCAACCTTTGGAATTAAGACGTAGTTGACTTGGGCTTTTTGTTCATTCTTTTATAAGATAAAGCATGTTAACTTTTGGTATTTTTTCCTTCTATTTTTTCTGCTTGTTTATTTACGTATCCTGTC
Source organism: Theobroma cacao (assembly GCF_000208745.1). Lineage (NCBI taxonomy): Eukaryota > Viridiplantae > Streptophyta > Magnoliopsida > Malvales > Malvaceae > Theobroma > Theobroma cacao. The sequence goes on along the minus strand of NC_030853.1, from coordinate 24,750,459 downwards.
TTGATTTATCCTTCTTCTTTGAAGCTTTTATATTCAACCACAGGAAGCAGTGGCCAGTTGCTCCAGAAGGATGTTGCAATTTCAAGTAACAAGAGTTGCTCTTCTAGGGGGCCTTTTGTTTATGGTTTTATAGATCTTTTCAGTGGATCTGGAGAGTCATGGAATTGGCCTATGGATATGGACAAAAACAGAGGTATAGTTTCTGCAGTACAGTCACATCTATCAGATGGTTCAAAACTGGGATATAATGTTCGAGAAAAGAAACTTGAGAAGAATCCAATGTCATTGGCAATGCAAGAAAAAAAGCAAGTTCTGTCACCTTTACCTGTTGCAAAATTGGATAACCTTAAAGAAGAAAGTGAAGATGACAGTAAGAGCATATCTACTGCTGATTCAAGCAATTTTTTAATGGAGGACTTGGGTAGAAATGGCATGAAAGGTGAGAAAGAGGTAAGTCATACTGGCTTGGTTTTTGATATTTTAAAGCATCTTTATCTCTAGCATTCTTATTTTACTTTTATTTCTGCTGCCTAACATTGCTATAGTAGAAAACATTCCTTGAAGTTTTTACATGCTCACAAAAATATAATTTCTCATAACTATATGCTGAAATTGGATTACAGAGATACTTATTGTTCAGTATGATTGCTTTTGCTCCATGGTTTAAATACATGACTTTTAAAAAATCCTAGCTGATGGGTGGGGGAGGTGAGAACATCCCCCTCAGTCTATAGATGAAAAAAAATTCTCTCTCTCTCTCTTTCTCTCTCTTCCGGTCCTTTTTTGCATCCTGTTAAAATTAGAAGGAAGAAAAATGATCATTTCAATCTGAGTGAAGAATGTATATTTATAATTTATTGCTTTCAATTGAATGAATAGATCTTGAAGTAATGCAGACCATTTTTATTTCCTGCTTTATATGTCTTCTTAAAATTCACATACTTTTGAAAATTTGTGCACAAAATAATTCTTTTTTCTTGTAAATGCTTTCCTATTTATAATGTCACAGCTTGTCTAAACCTGATAATAACTCATCTTACTTGAATATATCCTTATCTTGTTTCATAACCTGGGTGTTGTCTTCATCCACCCTTTTACCTGTATTGTATCGAACACTGGGTCACGAGAATATGAGAAGCATAAGTTACTTGTGAAACAAGTATGAGGGGGGAGTAAATATCCATAAAATATTGAAACAAGTATGATGGGGGAGTAAATATATATGTACAATTGAGACCAAAGATCAAGAAATTGGAGAGAAGCTCCAATCATAGCAAACTGTATCAGCATCACGAGTAGGTGACTGTGTAAAAGTCACAGGACTCTGTGTCTAAGAAGCCTGTACAAGTTGAGTGGGATCCTTAGTGAAGTGACTAATATGGGCTTTGTAAAGTGTTTTATATATTTTATGACAAAGTAACTTGTCAAAGCTGTTCTGATTTACTAGCATCACTGTGTGGAATCTCTATTCTTGTCCTTCTTTTGCAAGTGAATGGATAACTATTTCTGGACAAGAGGGCTTAAAACCAAGCAGGCTGGAACAATGCTATTGTTTCTATCCTGATGTAAAATTAAATGTGAACCTTGTTAGTCTGAAGACATGAGATAAGTAACTGCAAGAATTCTAGGGCTTCTCGCTCTTCAAAAGGCAAAAATGAAGGGTTGGAAATGTTTGCACAAAGTACAATAAAGAAAAGTTGTTTTTAAAAGAAGATGGAACAAGAATGGAGATACATTGATTTAGAAATTGTAAAACTAAATTAATTTATGGTGTTAGTTCTTAAATTTGGCACCTAAAGAAAGTTCAAATTGACAAGATTAAAGAATGGGCGACCATTAAACACTAAATTGTAATAATCAAAATCATTTTTATTTCATGGCTTAATTCTATGTGGAACATTACATAGGCATTAGTTAATTTTGTAGGATATTGTTCTTGAGGAAACAGAGGATGATGATGGTGATCTTGAAAGTGACCCTTGGGAGTCCTTATCTTCTGCATCCTTAGCTGATGATCGTGCATCAGAAGCCATTGAAAAAGATCTAATGATGGTAACTTTTTCACATTTTCTCAATTCTCTTATTTTTCAACATGTAAACTTAATTTGCTTTAAGGGACAACTTTGTCTAATACATTTTCATTTACAAGTATAGGTTCATCTGCTTCGCCTTGCTTGTGCTTCTAAAGGACCATTAAATGATTCGCTGCCACAGATTATAACAGAGCTGTACAACCTAGGTGTATGTCATTAATACCATTCTGCTTGTTGGAAAAAGGAAAACAAAAGTATGACTGTCTTTAGATTTAAAATATTTGAAATCTGCTTGCTTTATTAAATGGTGATTCTCTGATGATTTGAATTCAGATGTTCTCAGAATGGGTGCGGGATTTAGCTTTTAAATCATCTTCAACATTCAATAAAACCTTTGATCACACTTTCTGTCAGCATATGGTTGTCACTTATTGTTCCTTGTCCTTTATTGTTGTCCTTATTTTTTGGCAATGAGCCCCAATTCTGATTCTCATTATAATTTTTTATACATTTATTCAGGTTTCATCCAAAGTTTCTGCATTTTGGAAACCTGCTTCTGATTTGGGAGGGGAAAGTGCATCTCTCCCAAGCTCTCGATATCTCAATGACTTTGAGGAGCTACAATCCCTTGGTATTACATTTCTTCCATTATACCTTTTCATATGCATCTATTTCTCCAGTTGAAGAAGTATATTGGTGATCCTGATTTGATCTTAGAACTAAATTGTAGAGCTGTAATGGCTTTGCTTTGGATATTGGATAGTTGATCAGGTTAACATATTCATGTTTCAAACGATGAAAGTTCTTGAAGTTTTCACATTCACCTGCACAGGAACAGTGGTAATGTTGTATTTGTACACAATGAAAATGGCCTCCACAAATAGTGGACCTTACTTGCTTGGAATCCTTGTTATTGCAATGCTGGATTCTGGATGCTACTTCTCTGTTTATCTTTCTGTGTTTTGTTTTTTTTTTGGTACAACATCTTGAACCAAGGATTTCTACTGTAAACCCCTTTCACCTTACCGCCTGAGTGAAGCCCAAGTGGCATTCAACTTTGCTATGTAATTCAATATTTCAATCTCTCCTTGTCAATATTTTAGTTTTACCAACCTCACCTGATATAATGCTTATTTTATGGACTTCTTTGTTCTGTTTTGTTTTTGTTTTCTTTTAAGCCGTGTGTAGCATTTCATTTACAAGATTATCCTAATTTTCTGTAAACTTTAAGACTACTTAGACTTCTTCTTTTGATGGTAATAGGCCATGGTGGTTTTGGCCATGTTGTATTGTGCAAAAATAAGCTAGATGGAAGACAGTATGCTGTGAAGAAAATTTGCCTTAAGGACAAAAACCTGCCTGTTAATGATCGAATCTTGAGGTAACTTTGTTTCTCATACTATCACTTTAAATAGAGGGATACAGTTATGTACTTCTAAAGATGCTAAATGTTGTAATTATCACTTATTAAACGAACTCATAATTAAGGTGCTTCCAAATTGCTGATGTTTATGTTTCTAGCAAACGGGTTTATGCTTTGAGTATTTGTCAGTTGGATTTTGTCTTGGCTTTTAGTTTCTTAATCTGCTGTAGTTGCAACCTCCATTTACACCTTAGGTTTACCGTTGTGTCGGTTTCTTTAATACTGCCATGGTACTCAATATAAACAAGCTATATAATGGAGATGTTGGCAATGTTGGTGCGATTTGGTGCATAGGAGTACTCAAGTCTTCTTAACTCTTGTTTTTGTTGTCAGCTTCAGACTTAGGATTTGGTCAACTTGTGTTGCATTTATTTAGAAGATTAATCATGGACTGGTATAGATCTCTCTGGTGTAGCCTTTTTCTTTTTTCTTCTTCCTTTCTCAAAATGTAATCAGCATGATCTTGCATGTTTAACGAATGCTTCACTTCTGACTTTTTTTTTTTTGGTTATCCTTCTTGCTTCCAATTGGCATTATCTTCCAACATTATATCTGTAGTTAAATCACCTTTTTCATTAAGACATTGCTTTATGGCATCGAATTTTGATACAATTGTTTAATGCTTTACTTGAAAACCATATTTTGTTTACTTTCTCAGTATCTGAATTTTTGCTCTAATCTGTATTATATTTTCTTTAAGTGCAATACCTTCCATCTTTTACCATGCTTGATACCTTCTCATTTGTGCTAATGCATCAATAATGTTGACTGGTGAGGTACTTAGGGAGGTAGCTACACTTTCCCGTTTACAGCATCAGCATGTTGTCCGTTACTATCAGGTAAGGCTGAAGAGCTTTTTACCATTTTGTTTCTCTCTGCAACTTTTGAAATTGTTGATTCTTTACCAACAATCTTTAACCATTCTTTCTTAAGTAGGTCTTATAGAAAGGTAATAAATTGACAGCCTAATTTGCGTTAACCATGGGAAAGATATTAGGAAAATAAAGAAAAGAAATATTTTTGCTTCAAAATTAGGAAACTAATTGCACCCACTTGGTCTTCTATGAAGTTCTAAATATTTGTAAACTTCCAGGCATGGTTGGAAACAGGAGCTGCTAGTTCTTCTGGTGATACTGCATGGGGTTCAGGGACTGCAACAAGCTCCACCTTCAGTAAGGGCACAGGCTTGACTGATGTCCCTGTACAGGAGAACAAACTTGAGTCAACATATCTATATATTCAGATGGAATATTGCCCTAGGTATCACGTTTATTTTTCTTTTATTTATTTATTTGGTTGTCCTAAATTCTTATTCTGAATAATCTACTTCTTACCCTTTACATTTTTTTTATACTTTCTTTTTCTTGTTTTAAATAAGAATAAAAGAAGTGAACTAATGTGAAGCTGTAGATAATCATTGAACATCATTCTTGATACTATGGTTATTTTCTTTTAATGTCACCATGTGGTTGATTGTACCATCAATTATTGGTAATTATATTTGCTTTAGTCTTCATCCTTGTGAAGTAATGCAAGAGTGTAATTTATGTTCTCACAAAGGATAGTTAAAAGAAACTCCTTGGGAAAATTATTTGAATAGGATTTCTTGAATGTGTCTGCTTGAAGCATGTTATTGACTTGAGGTGTTTCTGTTCAACATCCTTTTTCTTTCCTTTTAAAGTTTCATAGAAAATTATGTGAAGTCTTCTGCTGCATGTTAGACTGCTTTTCTTGAACTGATATCCACACACACACACACACACACACACACACACACACATATATAAAAGGAATGCTGACATGGATGCTTATGTGGACAACCTATCTTCTTGATATGTAGGATAATATCTAAATTATGCTATTCATCAAATAACTCTATTCAAAAAATTATTCAAATTCAAAAATAAAAATCTACCAGAGATAGGAAATTTCACATAAATTTTGAATTCAAACATATCAAATTCATAGTTTATCTTTCCTTTCTGAATTTAACCATAGCCAAAAGGTATGTATGCATAGGAATTTTTGAATGTTTTTTTTTTATTAGAATCGATTAGATTTGCCTCTTTCTATTTTGAATTTGAAAGACAAATTTAATTTTTAAAATCTCTAATGGCCTTTATTCAATATTTAGAAAAGGTTGTTTAATCTGGTTAATATCTTATCATTATAATTTTAACAGGTAACTATAATGTTAAGATATTAACCCGATTAACCAGATTAAACAATCTGGTTAGTTTTCTTGATCAGATTCTTGTTCAGTTTCTGGGGAATTTTCTGGAAGAGTCTTTGAGTGTTTGAAAGATTGTATTTGTTTTCTTATTTCATTTTGGTCTTGCTGAAGTTTTCTAATTTCAATTTTGATTTGTTTGATTTCTGCATGTAATTTTTCATTCTTGATTTGCTTTGGTTTTGAAGATTTATTTTTTCAAAGATGATATGTTTTATGTTGTAAATTTGTGGTGTTGGCACTATTGATTTTCCAATTTTTCTGGTTAGATATTTTAAATTATAATTATAAGATATTAACCTGGTTAAACAATCTTTTCTATAATATTGAATACAGGCCAGTAGATATTTTACTGAAAAACCCGTCATTGAAACTTGAGATATAAACAACTTTACTAATAAAAACATAAATATTTGTTCCACTAATTATTCATTACGTAAAACATATATGTATATTTATTAAGCACTACAGAAATTATATTCAGGATTCTCAAACTCAAAATTGAAATGTCACATTTTTTCCAATTAATAATATTAATACAAAACCATCAACTGGTTTATCGCACGGAACTAAAGCTATGTATATTTGCATTTATGTTGTTTATGCTCATCATATATATATGTTCATGTGCTTTTCTATGATTTCATTACTCTATTGCTAACTCATATTTTATTAAAGTAGTTGGGAAATTCCTTGTTCTTTTGTTCTTATCAGTCCTAACTCCCCTAATTCATTTCTTTTATGGTCTGAAGGACTCTTCGTGAAGTCTTTGAATCGTATAATCATTTTGACAAGGAATTAGCGTGGCATTTGTTTCGCCAAATTGTGGAAGGCTTGGCACACATACATGGACAAGGAATTATCCATCGGGACTTAACTCCAAACAATATCTTTTTTGATGCCCGCAACGATATTAAAATCGGAGATTTTGGTCTTGGTAAGATACATATTTGCTATTAGGAAATCACCTTTTGGCTTCCTTTATGCTTTAAAGGGAGAGATTTTTTATCTATTTTACATATTAGTTATGGAACCAAACAAAAGTGGAACTCATTTCATTTGAAAGAATGTTATAGTAAATCTTCATTTACATATTAATATAATGTTTATAGTCATGATTTGTTAAATTCCAAATAAAGCAGATTACACATTTTAAATGAATTTCATTAATGCTTTTTTGGCTTGTTGAATATACAATAAGCCAAAAGAGAACCAAAGTGAATTAAAGGTTCATAAGTTATGCTTTACAATGGCTTGATGACTACGTGCTGTCAAAAATTACCATTATTCCTTGTTGGAAGCTTCTATAAGCAATAAGGCAATTAAATCATATATCATGTTCCAAAGGCAAGTGCTAGCATGTGTACAAAATATAAGTGAATGTTTGATCTTTTGAAAGAGATTCTCTTAATCACCAATTTTTTTTTTTTGAAGAGAATATTGTTCTATTCTTTCAACTTATTACTGCTTATTTGTTTAATTTTACTCTTTTGAAAGGGGCAGGTCTAGGGCCTTTTTTTGTGTGATTTAGTAGTTAGTGTTACTAGTCAGTGAAGAAATTATGTGATGGCCATATTAGTTAAATATTAGGAGCCCAAAATTGAAAATTACATATAAAATTTGTTTTTTCATTCCTCTGGCTTCAGCAAAATTCTTGAGGTTCGAGCAGGTGGACCAGGATGGTGGTTTCCCAATAGATACACCTGGAGTTTCAGTTGATGGTACTGGTCAAGTTGGTACCTATTTTTACACTGCACCTGAAATTGAGCAGGAATGGCCAAGGATTGATGAGAAGGTGAATGATGTTACCTTCTTTGGTTTTATTATTTAGTTCAAGCAGTATGCGTTTTCTTTTTTCTCTTTTGTTGGGAGAGGGGGTAAGGGGAAGTGGGATTCAAATCCAGCTCTGTGAGCAGGAATGCATGCACCTAGCATTGAGTCAAATACCTTATTAGTAGATTATTTGCACTTTACTGTTTCATACCTTATGATACAACTTTTGTTAGTTGTTTTATCTTCCAGGTTGACATGTTCAGTTTAGGAGTTGTGTTCTTTGAGCTTTGGCATCCGTTTGGGACAGCAATGGAGAGAAACATTGTTTTATCTGATTTGAAACTGAAAGGAGAACTTCCTGCTGCATGGGTAGCTGATTTTCCAGAACAGGCATCATTATTACGATGCTTAATGTCTCAAAGTCCTTCTGGTCGCCCATCTGCCACGGAACTTTTGCAAAATGCTTTTCCTCCACGAATGGAATATGAGCTGTTGGATGGTAAGTAACTAAGTTCTAGACAACATTTTTTCTGGGTCTTCATGCGAGCATATTTTACCTATCATATGTTCGTAAGTGAATTCTTATTGAAGGTTGAATTTATGAGTGATTGGTACATTAGTTTTCGAATGATTAGGAAAAAGAGGGAGAAGGAAAGGAAAGCATATTACAAATTATTGATACATACATGGACATACAACTCTGAGTAGCTTTTCTTATTTCAAACATCCTTTAAGCGATGAACATCTTTGAATGAATATTTGAGCAATATTGAGTATGTAATTTAAACACAAAGCAGTGTTAAAATGAGTTTCTTACTAAGCAAGAAGTGGAAATATTAAAATTAGTAGTTAGAAGGTTTTGCTCCAATGTTTAGCTCAACATAGTACTTTTTTTTTCTGGCTAAAGAAGGATATTAGAAAAGATGGGAGAATGTTTTAGGGAATATTGCTTATGAAGTGCAATTAAAGGGGGAAGGATAGTTTAATGTAAAACTGCCTGGTGTGCTAAGGGGGCATTGAATGATAGTTTTTTTTTTTTTTAAATGCCTGTCTTGTACCCTTCCTGCGCACAAGGGAGGCACCCCTTTTGGTGTCAGTTAGCATGTATTTTTTTTCTGATTAATGACAACCACATGCATACTTGTTAACCAGAATAATATTCTTTCTCAATTTAACTCATAAAAGACCTCTTAGATAAACTTTTATCCAAGTTAGACTCAAGTGTGCTAATAGGAATTTTGTGAAATCATCTGTCATGCTCTTGTTTCAGTGGGCAAAAACTGAATCTTTCTCTCACTTTGAAAGGGGGAGAAGGGGGAGCGGGTTAGTTTATTAAAAGGATTCTTATGATTTACCTAAAACTGGAAATAGTACATAATTGTAAGCTCTCTAATCAGTTTAAGTAATTTTTTAATGTAATATTGATGCATAACTAGCCTGTAAGTTGTAATATAGTCAAAATATGAAGATGAACTGCCATTGCTCTCTGTTTGTCTGCTGTTTAAGCTCTGGCAGAATTCTCAACATGTCGTAATAGAATAAATGAGCTTTTAGTTTGGCATAATCAAAATTTAGCCACTTGATTCAATCACCAGTTGGCTAATTTCTTTCCCTTCTATATTCAGATATTCTACGTACAATGCAGACTTCCGAGGACACAAGTGTTTATGACAAAGTTGTGCATGCCATTTTTGATGAAGAAATGTTAGGGATGAAAAACAATCACCAGAATGCTGGTAGATTGAGAATGGTTCAACATGATACTTCTTCTATCCAGTTTGCAGATTTAGACACAGAACTTCGTGATTATGTTGCTGAAATCTCCAGGGAAGTGTTCAAACAGCATTGTGCTAAGCATCTTGAAATAATACCCATGTGCTTGCTGGATGATTGTCCACAGTTCTATAGGTACCCCTCCTAGTCAAAATCCTCATTTTTTTTTGTTAAAACGTACTGCTGGCTAATTTTATTTGGTTTTGTACGGTAAGGAATACTGTCAAACTTCTGACTCATGGAGGAGATATGCTTGAACTCTGTCATGAGCTGCGTCTACCATTTGTTAGTTGGATAGTAGCAAACCAGGTATTGTGTACAAACTTCTCTCAAAAGTTGGACCCGTGTTTTCATTTTATCATCTTTCTGTTTTTGTTCCTCTTTGTTGGGACATTGCAAACGTAAACCAGTTACTCTCTCCATTTCAAAATTACTATTGCATTGACTTTTTCAAGCCATATTTGTCTTTATATTTTATAAAGTTGATTCATTGACATATAATTGTTTATTGACAATATAAATTCTTGAAGCCGATCTCAACTAGTTTGGCTCTAAGGCTTGGTTGAGTTGCTTTGAGTTGTTTTCATCAAAATTATCTTTTATTTTCATATATTCCCTTTTAGACTCATTAAGTTTTCAAGGGATTTTTAACTGTTTAGTTTTAAATAAATTTGTCATAACTTTTTGAAAAGGTCAACTATGGCAATACTTTTGGAACAGAGGTACTATTTAATGTACAAGCTTGGTGAATACCACGTTCTCCATTTATGTGGTCCCAATTTAGACCAGCTTTGTAAAGTTTCTGTTATCTTAAATCATATCACAATATTTTGCATTTCTTAACATAGGATAGGTTATAAACTTCCACTGTTGCTTGTTTGGCTGCTAGTTCATATGATTAACAGAAATGCATTTTAATGTTTGAGTTGCGAAGCTGTTGATGTTAGTAAAAAATGATTTCAATTGGTTTAAGATTCAGAAGAAATTCTTGAATTCAAGAGATATGTTGCTGTATTTTTCTTATTAGAAGTAAATTGTGTTTCCTTTCCATTATCTGTTCTTGCGATATAATGACTGTATGGAATTCACAAGATTTTTCTTGCAATTGAGCTTCACTTACAATATAGTATCCAAGTATTGAAAATATAGTATCCAAGTATTGAAATAAAGATGTTAGAAGGACTTCTAGGTAGCAAATTGGTTATTAGCTAAGTATTAGATTTTCTTGAAAGTCTCTAGAAACAGAATTGAGGAGATAATTCAGTGGCTTGTACTTCTTTTTATACTGATATTTATCTATATATTTAGTTTTGTTGAAGCTGAACTGTTTTGCAAAATAAGATAACTGCTTTTTCCTCATTGGTTTTTTCACATACATGCTTATCTTTTTGTCTCTGATCTGCTCTTGTTATTAGATAATTGAATGAGATCTGTTTTAAATAATTTAACTTTCCATTTTGTCTTTCTTAGAAATTTTCATTCAAGCGATATGAGATATCATCTGTTTATAGAAGAGCAATTGGTCATTCACCTCCAAACCGCTATCTTCAGGTATAAAAATTGTAAAACTTATGCTGTGATGCACCTTTTTTCCTACAATGTTTTGAGTTAGTAACATTTATAGTGCTTTCTTGTCAAAACTTATGTTAATTTTTTACAATACGACTGTTGATTCCCAATAGGGTGATTTTGACATTATTGGAGGTGCGTCAGCTTTGACAGAGGCAGAGGCTCTCAAGGTACTGTGTTCTTTGTTTTTTATATTCTCTACTTCTCTATTTATCTATCTATGTTTCCCTGGTTATATAATGTTGTTCTATCTTATACCTGGTTGAGTTTTTAGCTCAACCTTGACTGTTATTCACCTTGAAACTAAAATGAAGACCTAGCCATTCCTCTCTCTCTCTCTCTCTCTCTCTCTCTCTCTCTCTCTCTCTCTCAGTGATGTGCTTGGGACCAAATTGTATCATAGTTAGTCCTACTGGGATGCTGATGAAATAACTTCTGGATTGTCTTGTAAAATGTTGGCATGGCTACTTTCCTTTTACAACTGAGAATTGATGTTATGTTACCTACGTTTGTGATATTATGCTTTGAAGATGTTGTAATTACTTTAAAGGTCGCTGCATTTAAATTGTGATTTTCCAGTGACTTGGATACTTTACTTCCTAGACATGTCACCATTCATGAGGAAGGTTTTGGGGCTTCAATTAAAAGCAGGATCTGTTATTCATTTTTCCCAGAGAAATTAAAAAGCACTGTTTATATCAACCTGAAAAGGGACTAGGGCCAAAATGTTAATTTTTATAGCTTTTTTATTCATTATGAATATAATTCTTCAGGACTACTGGATCTGTATTACCATGTCATGCCTGCACTGAGCTTGAGTAATCTGTTATGTGGTTATGTGCTGCCATGTTCTAGTATTAGATTCATTATAGGACTCATCTTGCACTCAATTGCAGGTGACAATGGACATATTAACTCGATTTTTTAACTCAGAATTGTGTGATATTCATCTTAATCATGGGGACCTGCTTGAGGCAATTTGGTCTTGGGCAGGAATCAATGCAGAGCACCGACAGAAAGTAGCTGAGGTATGTTGCTGATTTATAAGATGCATTTTGTTGAGTGTGTGAAGTTTTGATCTGACAATTGCTTCCTTAATTGAATGAAGCTTCTCTCGATGATGGCTTCTTTGCGTCCTCAATCATCTGAATGGAAGTTAAAGTGGGTTGTGATAAGGCGTCAGCTTTTGCAGGTTTGAGGAAACTATGGAACACACACTTAATGCATGTGCCTGTCCTTATGTTAAGTAGCCGTAAAAGTTGCCATTGGAATAATGGTTTTACTGACCTTGTACTACTCAAGAGTCTTATAAAGTTGCAGTGACTGTTGTCATTTGTGTCTATTGAGTATTTGCTTACATGATTACAATTAAATAAGCAGATATACATGCAGTTGGTGGTTTTTATGATAAGGCCTATATTTCCAAGAACAACCAGGTCCTCATTTAAAGTCACGATTTTAGCCAGAGAAGGTTGTTAAGACTTCAAGGATTGTTGTGCTTACTGTACTTGTAAGTTTAGAAGCACACCATGTTGGTTGATAGTGCGTCTGAAATGTGTCAAAAAGTGTATCATTTTGAATTTTTATTTGATTTGAAAAATATTTTGGATGAAGAACCCAGCTTGGGCAGTATATGGTTCCTGCTTAGTTAATGTTCTAACTTTCTGGAGGTGGCAACCCATGTTGCTTGGACTTGACAATTTAGGGGTCACTGCCAGTGTTGGCATGATATGACACAGCTGAGGGTTGAGGATGCATGCTTGACATGTCCTAGGGAATTTTGGATGTGAAACCTCATTTAGCAGATTGCTAGGGCTTCATGTCCCTTTTGGGGATTTTTAATGTATATGACCTGCCAAATTGGGATAGCTTGGCGGCATATATATATATGTACCTGTCCTCCTGACAGTCTTGTGAGCAGTTTCATTAGAATGATCTCTTATGTTGAATTTGCATTTCGATGGTCTATGACAAACTAATGCTATTGATTAGGGTCATGGGGTTTGGACTTCATACAAGATAATTTTAGCTGCCTTAAAGAAGACAAAATTCTTTTACACCAAAATCAGAAACAATTATTTATCTGGTCAGGACATTTTTCTTATAGTTGATGCATAATAAAGTGCAAGGTTCACTTTGATTGTGTTGGTTAACTGCCAAGTTCTTTACTTCTCTTATATGACATGATTCATAAGACCTTGATATGTTGTTCTAGAACCAATGATTCATGATATGATGCTCGAAAGCCCTGTCTTGTAAATTCCCTTCTTTTATGTTTGGTTTAAAAGGGCTGAGCTATGTTGCTGAATGATGAGAATTTTGTAAAATGTAATGCAATATTTTGGCTGTTATTTAATACGTTCTTAAAAAATTATTTACTTTTTGCTTCTTATTCTCATTAGCACATGTAAATGCATGAAGTTACTTTAGAACAAAGAGAAAGTAGGGTAAGAATATTTGTCTCCTAATTATTCAATCGTGATAAAAAGCCACTTTTTAGTATGTGTGCGTTGATAGAAGAATCCAGATTCCAAGTGAACAAATTCTGACTTAAAAATGAATCTTTCTGATTCATGTAGGATGATTCATAATTCTTTGGATGTTATGAGTCAACTGTTCAGGAGAGAAGTAACTTTCGATTGTGCATGCAGTAATAGATACTGTTTTGGCAGTAGTCATATAATTAATGTGTTTCCGGTCACTAGAGCCTGATCATTGTCAAATGCAATTGTGTAGAACTCGTGAAGTGAATTATAGGAAAATCCTGTGTTATTGATGTAACTTAATTCAATGGTTTATGTGTTCTTTTCTAAATTTCATTTTTTCCAGGAACTCAAGTTAGCAGAAGCTACCGTAAATAGATTGCAGACTGTTGGTTTAAGATTCTGTGGAGCTGCAGACCAGGCCCTTCCTCGATTGAGGGGAGCTTTACCAGCTGGTATGGTCTTTATTATTGATCTGAGGAATCATTGAGAGGTATTATACTTATTTCAAGCTCCACTGTCCTGCAGATAAACCTACCCGCAAAGCGCTGGATGAGTTGTCAGACCTCTTTAGTTACTTGAGGGTCTGGAGGATTGAAAAACATGTTTATATAGATGCACTTATGCCACCAACTGAGAGCTATCATAGAGATTTGTTTTTTCAGGTATAGCGATCCACCTTTATGTGTGTATGTTTGTTTATGTCCTTTGTAGTCGAATGTGAATGCTCATTTGCATATGTTTATATAACCTTTACCATACCATTGTGTCACAGTAGTGATTGTTGATCATAGTTACCATAGGCATCGATCTTTGAGACAGTAATTGCTAACTTTCTGATATGCATATTCATGACTCCAAATTATGTTACTCTTTAGTTTTTTTTCCCCTTCTTAAAGTGGCTCATCTTGGACACTTGAACTCATTATCTTGCACTTAGATGCTCATGAAATGTGCCCAAAATTTTTAATCCCAATGCTTTATTCAACCCCATCATCTCAAGATTCTTGGATTTGATTTGTTTGAATTGCATTGGAAATAGCCCAGGCAGGGGCTTGTACAAAGTGAAGAAAATTTGGACAATTGGTCTGATTTTTATAGTGCGACCCATTTATGTATGAGAAACACTGACAATTGTTGTTTTAGTTACTGTTTGACACTCTCTCTTATCTGCAGTCACTTAATTTTATAGGAGAAACTGCTAACCTGATGCGGCCATTATCACTAACTAAAAAATGTGCGTTTGCAAAACCCATTTGTAACTTGCTATCACTGGTTGGAATTGAGGTTGACATTGCCATACAAATGAAAGTGTTGAACTCAACAGTCAAAGTGACTCTCTACCAGTATTCACGACTGCCAGTATTCTAGATAACTAATATTCTAAGTTGTTGCCCAGATATACTTAGGAAAGGAGAACCATCCTGGATCACTTACTGAAGGTGCATTGCTTGCTGTTGGTGGTCGCTATGACTATCTGCTTCATCAAATGTGGGATCATGAATATGTAGGTTATGCACCTGTGATTCCTTTCCTGCTTTTCATTTTTTTCATACATTTGTATATGCGTAAGCACTTGACCATGCAACATAAATGTGTAATGAACACACAGTTACTCATCTAGGTAAGAGTGGTTTCAATACGTAATAAAAGTCAATTTATGAGGTGCTGTCTTATGTCTAAGGAACTATCAAATAAAAGTTATATAACCACTTTACTTCCATTTCTCATTTAATTTAATACTTACTATAAATAGTGGATTAGTATTCCAGCAATCTTGATTACTATCCATGACAATGTTCCCAGTCTTAACTGCATTTGTAATTCATAATCAAATAACCAGGGTTGCTTAATTTTACTAGTATTTGTTTGCTAGTACCCTGGTATAGTTACATAATTTCAAGCATAATAGCACATCTCGGATATTTAGTTAGCGATAAATGTTCTTTTTTTTTCTGGCTCCATCCAGAAAACGAATCCTCCAGGTACTGTTGGTACCAGCCTTGCACTTGAGACTATAATCCAGCATTGTCCTGTAGATTTCAAGCCTATTAGGTGCAGTTTCTTCCTATTGGTTATCTTCGTCTTTTATGTCTTAAATTTTATTCTTTGACCATACTCTTGGGCCATCAACTTTGTGTTGCTGCAGAAATGAAGCTACCACCAGCGTCCTTGTTTGTTCAAGAGGAGGAGGTGGTCTGTTAATTGAACGCATGGAACTTGTCGCTGAATTGTGGAAGGAGAATATCAAGGTTGGATATAGTACCTTTTTTTTAACCTGAATGTACGATGCAATATTGTTGTTTGAACTATCTTGGTTGCTTCATACTCATTTGTCATTCTTATACATCAGGCTGAGCTTGTTCCTATACCTGATCCAAGCCTCACAGAGCAATATGAATATGCAAGTGAACATGAGATAAAATGTCTTGTTATCATAACAGACATGGGTGTATCTCAAACTGGCTTTGTTAAGGTAATTCTAATTTGGGAGGCTATTTTTTATTTTCGTTTTAAATTTTTTGCTGCTGCAATCGTTTTAATCAAATCAAAATTTGTTACATATCTATGATAATATCTTTAGGTTCGTCATCTTGATCTTAAGAAGGAGAAAGAGGTGCAGAGAAAAGATCTTGTCAGGTTTCTCTTGAATGCGATGGGGACACAATTTAGAAACCCTTTAGTTTGGAGCTAGTTCTGTCTTCATCAAATATCAGGTTCTTATTGGCCCTAGTCATGATTCATCCCTACTAGCTATGATTTTCAGAATATAATCATGATGCTTTAAGAGGAGATTTCTTTTCTCATTTTATTGTGAATTGAATGCATGTTATTGACCCTTCAAACAATAGGTATATGACAAGGATTTCTTATCTGCTGTCTCCTGTTGCCCCAGATGAAGCAAACCGTGTACATCGATTTGCGTGAATTTGCTGCTGAGAAGTTTTTTGCAGTTTTAGGTTTTTGTTGTACTATGAGTGAAATTATATTACATGCTACATAATTCAGTCGAAACTAGTGTAACTATGTAAGCTCTCACAGGTCAATGTATTCAATAGAATAGGAAAAAACATAAATGAATTATCAATGATATAGTTATCACGGAGGAAAATCACAATAATACATCATATTTGTTGGTTTGGGTAAGACCTTGTTCGCTCCAATCTCTCTCTGCATGTGTGTGTGTGTGTGTGTACGCACATAATACAGATTGCATGGATTCCAATAAGAATCCGACACATCACACCGGTGGTTCCCCAGTTCGCTTTCCATTTGCAACCGCTGTTGAAAATGGAGTTAAAGAATTAGTTTGTGTAGTTGTCCTGTCTGGTAAGAGTTTGAGGTCCTTTCCAAGTTTTGATTAAGTGCTTGTAATATTACAAAAAATAGTGCTCTGTTTACGCTTTGTGATGATATGGGTCCTGAATAATCAGGATCCCTCATATTTTAATGGATCTGTTCTCTATGATTCTACTCTGAGGTGGATATGAAGTCTGTAGAAACTTAACCAAGCGAGCTGGTACATTTTGTTGTGTGGTGTTTTGCTTTGTTTTACTGCTGTTTAATTCTTCACATTTGCCTTTTCTAGTAATTCTTTAGTGGTTAAATGCATTGGTGGTCTTTAACATTTTAGCTGAGTTTCACTCTGATTCCTAACTTGTCATTGATCTATTTATGTCCCAAACCCATCTGTGAATATCTTTACAAATTAACCTTTCCATCAGAAAGTTTCAATGGAGTCGATGAAAATTGTTTATGTAGGTGACGACCTTTTAGACATCTAAGTATAACTGTTTCTATTAAAATTGTTTATAGATATCTGCTTATTGAGTCTATCAAAATTATCACAAAAATTTGAATGACATCATCCTAATCACAAATTTTGAATATAATAAATAAATATTTACGAAATTGATATTATTCTCGAATTATTGATAAAAGTAATTTATGATTTTAAATGATGATCCATTAAATTTTTATGATAATCCTCGATTACAGGATGGACAATGGAGGTTATAGGGCACCTTTGTTGTCTCTATTTACCACCAATCTGAACATTGTAAAATGTTTTTTTGTGGTATCTTATATATCATATCATATCATATCAATTGTAAATATAATTGTTAAGATTTATATAAAGATTTACATCAATCGTTTTTTATTGTACTATACTAGAATAAGGAAGGGGAAAGAAGTAAAGGAAATGGAGAAATTCAAGGGAATTTTTCATTGACATTTGATACTAACACGAAAAGGGCATTCTTTAATTTGCTAGATAAAAAAAATGGTCAGCTACTGATTATTGAGCAAGTGAAGAGCAAACAGGAGTTTCATCCATTAGCTGTTAAAAGAGACATTGAGCAAAGAAGTTACCATGATCCGTACAATTGTCACAAGAAAGAATTCAAAGTAACAATTAAGGGATAAATCTAGTTTTCCTAGCAAAAAGAAACACCAAGTTGTCAGAACAGAATCACTCAAAATTAAGCAGTTGCAAGTTACAAAAACAAGATGCGGTAGTCATGGCCGTGGTAGTGGTACGAGAAATCCATGCAAGTTACATCCTTCCCTTCTCCTTTTTTACATTTCCATTACCTTCAACAACACACAGACTACAAATTCAGAAATTGTGCTGCAAGAACAAGCTTTCTTGAGGGGATGCAGGCCCTATCTCTTCCTCCAAGCTTCTCAAAGCATCCCCAACACTCCCCACATTGCCCATGTTCCTTCCTTCTAAGTTCTTTCCATCAACATCTGCATCCGATACTGAGGATTTTCTCCTCTGAGAGGAAGTTACACTGGGGAAAGTAATCCATGAAGGAGCTCTAAACTCAAACCTTTGATCCTCAGGTTCTGCTACCTCAGTTTCCGAGGCTGACCTATTCGAAGATCGTTGGGAGGACTTCTTGTGCAATCTGTTACTTCCCAAGATCACCTCAGTTGGCAAAATTGGTTGTTCACTACATGGACTGCCCATCAACTGTGCAAGAGCCCGCTCCAAAGCTGTGGTCACTTTATCCATTGATGGCCTTTCCTTTCCTCTCATTCTCACACACTTGCAAGCCACATTTGCAATCTTTCTTAACGCTTCGAGGTCAGCTGGACGTTTCAAGAGTGGATCAAGAACGGCAGATATGTCTCCTGATTTAATCAGAGGAACGGCCCACTCCACTATATTCCCTTCTTCATATTGCATGTCAATAGCTTTTCGTCCACTTAGGATTTCCAAAAGTAACACTCCAAAGCTATAGACATCGGATTTAGTTGTGAGGTAGTGAAGCCTATAGTACTCCGGATCAAGATAACCAAGTGTTCCAGCAGGTAGCTCAGCTAATGGGCAGCTACTATCAGCAGGTCCTAGCAAAGAGAGACCAAAATCAGCCACTCGAGCATTGTGTTCTTCATCGATGAGAATATTTGAGGACTTGATGTCCCTATGGATCACTGGTGGGCAAGCGTAACCATGCAAGTATTCAATTCCACGAGCAGCTTGGACTGCGATTGTGACCCTTCGGACCCAATCCAATTGCTCTTTCAAGGCTTTGTTCTTTCCATGAAGATGCTGATGCAAAGATCCATGAGCCATGAACTCATAAACAAGAAGCCTTTCGCCACCTTCTTCACAATAGCCAAGCAGATTCAATAGATGGGCATGGTTCAGTCTTGACAGTAGATCTAGCTCTGTATGGAACTCCTTTGAATTCTTCTGCTTATCTGAGGACATTATAGCCTTTTTGACTGCAACAACAGTTCCATCCTTCAATACCCCCTTGTAAACACAAGAGAAACTTCCTTTTCCCACCACAGATTCTTCTTTGAACCCACCTGTGGCCCTCACAAGTTCTTCATAAGTGAACATATGAGCTCTCCTAATCTTAAGTTCATCCAAGTCTGGACGAATTTTCCCGTTATCTTTTTGGTAAGAAGTACTCCCGTTAGCTTTCTTGGACTTTGACTCTTTTGATGAGCAGTGACAGTTCTGTAACCTGTAGCGAACATATAAAACTGCAGTTAAAGACACAATAATCACCAGTAAAACAGCAAAGGCAATCTCCACGACGATGATTGGCAATTGCAGTGACCAGAACCTTTCATTCTTTCTTCCATTAGCAGCATCAGAATAAGAAGAAGAACAATTTGAGAAGCATTCCACTGAATTACAACTAGAGCAATTATACTCACACATTCGATCAGATTTCAAAGTACATTCAGTTTTTTGGTACATTTCAGCAGGGCAGCCATTGCCGCAGGGCATACAAATATGAAAGCTAGGAGACTTGCAAGGTGCATCCTCATGACTAACTTCATAGGAACCAGGTGCACAAGGAGTGTCCTTGCAAAGGCCAGGTGAGACAGCCAGAGGGAGAGAGGTAGGGAACCCATCACCCCAACAAACTGGGAGAAAGGATTTCTCGGCTATAACACCACAAGTGAAGTAATTTCCAGCTGCAATTCCATAGACTTTAACGCCTGTAGGAGCTGGGGTACTTGGTTTGACAATAAAACCCCAGCAAACCACTTCATGATCATAGCTCTTGATTCCACAAGCATGGAACCTCCCTCCAACAACCATAAGCATGGGATCTTTTGGTGGCAAATCAACATTTCCGGGACGAGAATATGCCACTGAGAGTTCTTCTTCAAGGTTCAAGCTCCTTCCCCAGCAAAAGGCTCTAGAATTCAACCCCTCCAAAATTCCACAAACATGATAACCACCAGCTGCAACCTTTTGAAACCTCATTTCCTTTGGAATCAGGCTAATGACACGGCTACTGGTCTCATCACCCCAACAAAAAACAGTCCTGTTCTGAGAAAACAATCCACAGTTAAACTCAGAACCTGCAGAGATTGATTGGATCTGCCCATCAAATACATAGTTCTTGGTCATATTATACCCCCAACAATCAACCAAAGCATAATTTCTACGCTTTCCTGTTAAAGGCTTTCTCAAACCACATAAATGGTAATCGCCTGCACTGATTTCTAAGTACTCAGCTCCCTTGATCATTGGCTGAGGAACTCCCATTTGGATATAGCCACTGCTTCCCCAACAATAAGGTTGGCTGGAATCCATCAACAGTCCACAAACAAAGCCATCACCGGCACTTAGACCCGCAAACGGGAAATGAGAAGGAGTCCCGTAGATTATCGCAGAGTTTGATCCATAGCAGGTCACAAGATGAGAACCATCAGATTTCAAACCACAGAAAACAGGACCATTCTCACCATAAGAAATGGCAATGGTAGACATTGAGCCCAAACCTGAAACTACCCACCACAAATTTAATAAAGCCACAAGTTGTACAAGAAATTCAACTTTCCACTTTAAGACCCAGAGAGAGGAATCTCTCAGCACTAAGCTGACAACTCCCATCGCACAGCACGAACCTAACTATTCAAAGATTATGATATCCACACCCACATCAACACTATATTTAGATAATTGGCCACCAGAACTAGAATTTGAATAAGACTTTAATGCTTTTAAGTTGCATTCTCCCAGAATGCGTATAATAAATCAGTAAAGAAAACAGTCAAATGCCTATGCAAAAGCTAAATTCTACATTGAAACCTCATACTGCACCATTTGCATCCATGCTTCAAGAGAGCAAAAAGTAAGCAGCAGTATAAATAATGATTTCCATCAAGAAAATACCAATGGAGTAGAAAATGTGACCAAAACCAAATATCAGAAGCTCCTTACCGAAAACCCAGATCAAGACACTCCTTATTTATGCAAGTCTTGAATGGAAACCAAACCACTTTCACCGTTCTTCTCAGGAAGCATAATTATCAGGTAAGTTTGTGTCTCGTTTATTGTCTAGAAAGACTTACCCCCGGAAAGATTTCTGCAACTTGAGATCAAAAAATCTTTCAGTAGATCACATTTGGAGCCACAAACTAGCTTAGCAGATATGAACTTCCTGGCTGGCAAAAACCCTGGCTACTAGCTCATACGTTTGCTTTGCTTTGCATGTATTTACTTTTACAAAGAGTGCAAGTGGGAGAAAAAAAAATGAACAAATCTAGTGCAGACGGATTGTTGATGATGGTTGCTGTTGTTGCAGCTAAGAATGTAGCGAGAAAGAGAAAGGGAAAGAGCATTAAATGTGGATGAAACTGCAGCTTCTCAAAATGGGCAATGTTGGTGAGTGCAATAAATGAGAAGTTAATGCCATTGGATCTTTTTCATGCCTGGATTACTACTTACTTCTGCACCTATTTCGTTCTGTTTTCCTTTTTCTTTCTTTTTTTTTTGTTCCTTTTCCTTCTCATCTTTGCTTTTAGCATCCATTGAGTTTCAAACTTTACAAGCATTTGATATTCTGATTACAACTTTACATGCATATCTCTTTCAAACTTCCCCACCCTTTACTTTTTCTTCCTTTAATTAACCATGTGAGATTGCATATCTTCTCCACTATTATAATAATAATTAACACACTAAAGTTTGACTTCTAACCCTGATCCGCAGCCCTAATTCTTTTCATCTCAGCAAAGAACTGGGTTTTTTTTATTATTATAACATAAGTGTATTTATAGATATAGGTTTTTTTTTTAAAAAAAAAAACTTTTGAATCATAGGTAATAAGATAGTATATATAATAAACATATAATTTATTAATATAATATTACTTATTATTTTATATCAAGTGACGTAAATATGATACATTAGCATATCACAATAAACGATTACACGATCACATGATATTTTTTACCTTTCATATTAATTTCATATGATATAAAAAATAATAAAAGATATTTTAATTAATAATAATTAATCAATCATTAATTATAAACATTTAGAATTTATGATTTAAAGTTTAGGTTAAATGTAATAAAAGATTAAATTTTTTTTCAAATATTATACCAATTAAATTTAAGTAATATAATTTTATTGACACGGTGTCATTAATAATTTCCTATAATCATATATTTTTTTTAATTGTCCCTAATATCTAATATGGGCAACAGTAAAAGGTTACTGCAATCCTTCAATGATTGTCCCAATATATTTCTATTAAGGTAATGGATAGGGGGGGTAGGTATATAAGTAGAAATTTTTTTTCCCTATAGTACTTTTAACACTGGATTAATTTGCTAATTTGGAGTGAAAGAGATTAATGACATATATATTTCATTATTTCAGTGACAATGTTAATGACTCATTTAAGTCCCTAAAAATGCCTTGAAAAAAATTAGGGAAGAGTAGGATTTGACTTCACTGATTTAATCCATATAGAGTTATATGTAAAAAATCTTAATATATAATTTTCAACACTATTAAAGATTTACTGTAATTAAGTACAAGAGGAGCACATAAAGATCACAATGTATGCATGTGGCTATGTATGCATTCATGTTAAAGAAAAGATAGGTGATTAGCAACCACAAAAGAAAGGGACCATGCATGCATAAATAAATGCATTCCCATTGTTAAGTAGTTTTACTCTCACGTAATGTAGAGGGTCACCCCATGCATATTACTGACCTTTCACATTAATTAATTCATATCTTTGTTCAAAATTTGTCTTCTGCTTTTAGTTATTTAATGTATTATCATATGTATATATATGGTATCCCTTTACCGACATTTGTATGCTCCCTATATACTTCTTGGGATACTTTTATAATGCTCACAAGAGCCTTGATTAAGACTTTTAAGGACCACATATAAGGCTTATAATTTCCATACAACGACGTAACAAAATCTTTCGAATTTTTTGTTTCTTTCTTGGTGCCAAGCCTACTTCTGCTTACATTTTGATAGAATGAAAGGCCAAAACTAAAAAAAAATAAAAAAATCAATAATTTATTCCAATTGTAAAAAAAAAAACACGAGTAATAATATTTAAATTTGACATACTATTTTTATATATTAAATTTTTTATTTTCTTATAGTAATTATGATTCGGTTCTCCTCTATTATTTTTTGATACATTTTTAATTAACATTAACATATGAACGGATTTCAACTTAAAAATGTCCATCTTATATAAGATTCCTTTGACAAATGATCGTAACATATTTTAATTATGGAATTGAACAATAGCAAGTGTCCTCTCTACGAAAGAAATGAACGAAATTCTTAAACACTATGTAATTATATCAACATAATTTTCATTAAGAAATTGTAATATTTAAGTATTATTATTATTCTATACACTGATGATATAAGTCTTTTGGTGAATATTTAAATTTCAAATAATACATTTAAATAAGGTCCTATTTTTTCCAATAAAGAATTATTTTTTTTCTCTAAATTTAAAAGGAGAGACAATTCACACACTACATTGATTGTCGAATTACATTCTCCATGGTCCTCCCTTGTCTTGAGTGATGCAATCACCGTTTTTGTTGGCTAATTTTGAGTTGTTTTTTTTTTTTAATTTTAATGAAGGTGTTAATTTATGTTTATTTATTATGTTTCCACTAAAATAAAGTTCATAATGTTAGGTGGCACAGGAATATTACTCCAAAAAAAAATGTAAATTAAAAGCAAGAAATTGTTGTCTAAAGAAGAAAATTCATTAAATTGGGTCAGCCAGCCATGTTTGTTCTACTTATAACTAATGACTATAATCAAGACTCATCAAGTAGGCTTTAGATCCTTAATTAGGTCTGAATATATATCAAAATGGGAATTACGTAACATGCTTTTAGGCAGCAAATTCAACCAAAAATATTCTTACATATATTAGGGTATTTCCAACTATACTAACAATGATAACCCTACTTCAAACACTTGGAGGGAAAGCCAAGTTTGGAAGAGCTTCAATTCTTCTTTGGGTTTTCATTTTCCCATATTACCCTTGGAGGGAGTTGAAGCACTTCAATATTTGCATCCTCTCTTGGATTTTAAATGCAGTAACTTGGGGCAAATCTTGTCTCAATTGGATATTGATATTGATAAAATATATTTTTTTATAAGATTTTAATCTATTTTTTTGAATAAAAAAATATTTGTTTATTATTAAATCAAATTTATACATTGAAAAGAAAAAAAAAAGACAACAAATTAAATTTCCCAAACACAAGAATTGTGACTTGGGAGTGACCTTAGTATGGCTAAATCAGAGACAATAGATATAAATGGGCAGAAACCACACCAGCCACGTGCCACATTTATAAGGAATTGTGACTTAGGATAAGAACCCCGAGATGTAAGCTAGTTCTAGTTAATAATTGTATCTACCTTCCAAACAAACAAGATGGGACACAAAGTTTACATCATCATCCTTGGGAAATTAAATATCCCCCACGAAACCTGTTTGATTTTATAATAATTGCTAATCACATCACTAGCATTTCACAGGAAAACTTGGAATCATCTCCTGCGGACCATATGTTAGTTTGGAGGAAGGTAATGGATATGGAACTTTGTGAAATATTTTATGTGGTAAAACCAATCAAGGACCTTGAGCCCCTCAAGGCACAAATGCATATGATAACAAGCTTGTCCAAGGAGGGTTTAGTGCATGGGATTGGGGTTTCTTTTTGCTCATGATATCGTACGCAATGCTCCTTCAATTCTGGAAATATGTTTCTAGTTTTCTGGAGAGAAATTATTCCTGAAATCTACAAAGATCAAGAAAAATCTGATAAAAATAAATCAAGGAATAAAGGTTAAATATGTCATTTTTTTTTTGAAAAGAACATGAACGGGTTGAAGAAAGGATATTGAACACGTTTATTTTACTTTAGGAATTATAGACATTGATAATGATATTCTTTCATGTTCAATGACTGAGCTATACAACACATAATAATCTCCTCCTCCTCCTCCTATATTTAATCTCCGTTCTTAATATACTACACCGAAAAACAATTTAATCAATAGTTTAGTTACTATATTTTTTTTCTTTTTCTTATTTTCGAGTAAAAATGTTTCGCTTGTAAGGTTTTAATTTAAATGCTCAAGCTTAGAACAGTATACATGAAATTTTGACAATGTCGTTTGGTCCAAATATCATTAACCTAGTAATTTTTTGAACTTAAATTATATTATTTTAAAAAATTTAATTTTAAATTATTAATAATGATTGACTCAAACCTTATATAAATCTTAACAATCACATTTATATCTGTATAATAAAATGATGTGAAATTATTAGATCAAAATAGCAACTTTGTGGTCCTATTTGGAATAATATATGTGATGAAATTTCTTGAATGACTACATTTAATGAGCATAAACATAACCTGTCTTTTCTAATGCCATGAGCATAAAAAGCATGTATGTATTTCAGTTTTTTTTAAAAAAAATTAAAATTTGATTATATGAGTAACTTTGGCCTAGCTAGCACATAAAATATTTGTACTAATAATTCAATTCTAGTTTGGTTTTCATTAGCTTTTTTTAGAAACGACCTCAACTTGACCTAGTCAAGAACTAGGTGCAACTCTCCTAGTTCTCCCCTTAGCTTTGCTCAAATGAACAAAAAGAATCGATTTTGTCCATGACATTTTATATTTTTCTCGAATTAATACTATTTTATTTGATAGTTGAATAATCTAACTATTTACAAATGATAAAGTTCTATCCAACACTTTAACATTTCTCAATTAATAATTAGAGAGACAAATAAATACAAATACAACATACGAAAGAGAATCAATGTATAATCGAATGAAAAAAAGATTCGACATAAAATTTTTTTTTAAAAAAAGGAAAACTCTATGTAAACTCGGAGATAGACTATTAGATCTCAAAGTCACTAATTTAATATTAGAACAATAACTGAGTAATTAGTTGACTAAGATCACATCTTTGTTGTGTAATGATCCCTAACTCAATAACTCAATAAGGTCATCTACATTTTTCAGGTGATAAATTCATTGTCTAAACCAAAAGGAGAAGATTTTAGCGAATGCGGGCCTGAACTCATGCCAACCACATTTCCTCGAAAATGAAAGGAACATGTTCTAACCGTCTTTTCCCTAAATTTACAAACTGACAGCAAAAGGAGAAAATTATAGGTAAGTCCAACTTGAGTGGATGGCAGATGTTTGCCTCGAAAAAGGTTTCCTTGAATTCTAAGGCTCACATCCAAGGTTTCTATCTTAGGATTAAACGAAATTCAAACCCAAAGGTTCTAATCTGTCATTTATCTTGTTGAATTAGACTCAAATAAAAGTATTATGTGAATTCATGTACTATTGGTAGCGAATTCAAGATTTTGAATAAAAAGTGATTAAAAAGTAATTATAAGAGTAATAATACTATACATATATATATATATATATAATTTTATACCTATAATAATAAAAAAAAAATAAAAATTGAGGGGTGACCGCTGCCACCACACGCCACCCCCTTGCTCCATCCCTGTGTACTGCTGTGTACTCAAAAGTTGCAAAGGAAAAGAAAACCAAGTCTTTTTTATTTTAGTCAATGGACAGAGAATTAAAACATGAAATCATGCTGTGCATAAGATTTCAACTTGTTCTCAAACTGAAGCAAACTAAACACATCAAATTCACAAGACTAACAAAGTTAATGTCACCGCCAAAATATTGAAAAAATCTGGAGGTTTAACAAATATACAAATAAAGAGGTTTAACAAATGAATCTGGAGAATATATTTGACTACAACAACGACAACAATGGCAGCAACAGATAAACTTTATTTATGTATCAATTTTTAAAAATTTCAGTTTGCTTTGGAAATTGCTGAAAGAGAACAAAATTAGAAGGCACCAAACAACTTGAATGATACCTTGCCACTTTATTATGTCTGTGGGAGAAACTGTTCTCCAAAGAATGAAGCAACCTGCAGGAAATGCACATCATGAATAAAAGGATACTGCATTTTAAATTTCGGCTACTTTGTTCAAAGTAGGAGTTGGCTACTTAGCTCTAGATAACTTTGTTGTCATTGGACATGGTTTAGAAGAGAGAAGGAGAAAGCACTTCACACTTACTATAAACAGTACTTGGCTTTGCAATAATGAATTCTAATGTGAACTGAAACCAATACTTTGAATTTCACCCGCACAGACTTCATAAACTCACTGAGGCAAAAAGAAAGTATGGAACATATTTAGACAAACTGCGAAGAAAAGCTAAAACGCACATGCAACTTCAATATTTCACCACAGCATAGTAAAGGAAAGCTGCCAAATAAAGTAATGGATACTTTCCAAGTATCAAAGAGGTTTTATTTGATTTGTTCATAGCAACAAACATATTACTAGTTCTGCCACTAATGGACCTCAATTTGGATAAGAAACTATCTCAGTCCCCACAGAAGAATAAAGGAAAAAAATTCTTAAAGAGCTCATTCTAAAGTTAAATTATTATTCTAGTCTCATTTTTTGTCTAAAAGTCCAAGTACTCAAGGGTGGCTTTAAAACCTACTTGATTTGTCCTTACTGGGAAATCAACTAGTCACCAGTTTTAGTCAAACGCCAGGAGATCAACTAATTGCATTCTCTTTCCTGATAAGTATAAGGACCTTCATTTAAGCAAGCCCAAGACTAATAGACTTTGCAGACAATGATGATGGCACGATAGAAAAGATATATCCCAGCGAAGAAAATGTTTTCTTAAATTGAAAAAGGGTCCAAAATCAGTTTTAAACACAATTCCTACATTTCAAATTCAATATTATCTTCAAAAAAAAAAAAAATGCAATCAAGCATTTGTGGTGAGCAATCACATAATTATCAGAATAAATTCACCACATACAATCTAACATCTTATCACATGCTTACTAGTGACAAAAATATAATATAATACTCTACGTCAAAAACAGCACATCTAGAATCCCATTCTTGTGCAACAAATCCTTTTCTCATATTAACAAATGAATGTTTTTCTAGTTCCGTATGGGGCAGGGTGGTGTGGGTTTGTTCTAAATCAATATCTGTGATTGTATTTTGATGAGTGGGCAGGTGGCAAATGCCATAATTAATTGCACAGACAAAGGAAAGCAAAAACAAAACCTTGGAAACCAGCCGCATAGATCTTCTTGGAAGGACCTTTCTAATCAGATGCTTTGTGCTTCTTAAAATCTTGGCATCAAGCATGCTACAATCATTTTGATCACCATCTATATATGTCCTCTTTTTGCCAAGTCCATTAGATTCAACTTTATCAAGCCCTCCACAAATCTTTTCAAATAACTCATCTTGTGAGCATCTGGAAAGGGCAATTATGCAATCAAATCAACACATAAAATAAATATTCTCTATCATATAATTTAATTAAGAAGGATAATTACTCCGAACTCTCTCCCCCATTAATAATTTTGCTCCTACCCTGCAAACAGTTTCATACAGTAAAATTTTAGTTGTTTCATTGAGTATACTGAGAGAAAACAGATATGTATTTAGATCTTCAATTGTTCAGATTATTATTTCGAAAACCTTGAAGTCTTGATAATTCTCTTTTTGTCAGTGACGATTTTGTTCATGCTGCAGCGGAGGGTGTACGAAAGGAAGGAAAAAATTTAATCTAAAAGAGACGGAAAACCAAAGAAGATTTTTCTACCCATAGGACAAACCCACTAGAGATACCATAGTAAGATATAGTAAGATTTTTCTACCCATAAGATGAACCCACTAGAGATACCATAGTTTTAAAAGAATGCTCAAATGGCTTATCAATCTACAAATTTAAATGTCACAAACAATACCTTAAAAATAATAGCTAACTAGTAACTTGACATTCGTATTAATAGAAGAGTAACACTGTGGAAAACAGAATGAGAAGAGAACAAAATTAGGAAGGGAAAGGGTCGAAACATCATGTAAACCACAAATTTGGGGAAAAACCACCATGTAATTAACATGTCAAAAGTTAAACTACGATGAGAGAAATTAACATCCACAAAAAAGATACATGATGAACTAAGGTCTTGGTTCACCAAAATAAAAGTGATCACCAAAATAGAATACAAGATATTGCAGCTTTTGAAACTAATAACATTTATAATACTTACTAAAATAACTGTTGTTTATTTGCTCATAGGTAGTTCAATTTAGAGAACAGGAGAGAAAAAAAGCTCATAATCCATCTATTAAAGGAAAAAAAAAACTCACATAAAAAGAGCAAAATAGATTGATGTCTCTTACAGCACACAACTAACTGAAGGCTCCTTACAAAAGGGAGAATCATAACCACTAATAATCAAAAAAAGAAAGGACATTGCCATTGTGCAAGTCTAAAACTAAAGTTACCATAAAGATGAAATCACATTGAATTCTAGTTTAACTTTATAGTACAAGTTTAAGAGGTCACTGATCTTATTTCCATATTAGGGTCTTTTATCATTCAAGTAATGAGATATCCACATCACTCAGTAGGGTATTCTTATAGTACTAATCCTCTTTAAGCTCTTTTAACTATGCTCTTAATCGACGGTTATTTTAAGGGCAAGCTTGCTTTTATTATGAGTTCCAATAAATAGGCTTATAAGCCCTAGTTCTAGTTTCGGCAAAACCTTAGTTCTAGTTACAACACTAATTCTTCCAACCATCAAGAACCTTTTTTGGTTAACAATAGAGCACAAAAGTCAACTTGTGTTATTTACTCACTTTATGTTGAGAATTACTTCATAAACTAAAACACATTATTTTTGCTTTGAAAGAAGTGAAAAGCACTCTTTTTCTCTTTTTGGCATGAATACATTTTTCTTGGTACAAAATGAATAATTTTCTTGGTACATTTTTCATTTTGGCATGACTGGCATTCACCATATATGGCAACAAAGAGTGCAACATATTGACAAATTACCAAGAACAAATGAAAATGGGGGCAAAACATCAACCAAATATGGCTACATAGTGACAATAGTTTGCTTATAGTACTACTGAAGTTGGAAGCTAGAGGAGGTGAATTATTACCTGTTCTTCAACTAATGTAGGCAGTCGGTTCCTATATGTCTTTGGATCAAGCTCAGTTGAGCCTGCAAGTCCACCTTGTTCTGCATAGATATTGTGCTCTAAATTAACCATACCCACAAATTCACCATTTTCAGAAGGTGAATGTAACGCATCGTTGTGGTGAACCACATCCTGGGGCATCGGTATCTGCAATGAACCATCCGCCAGGCATCTAGGAATTATTCCACTAGGACTGACAAGATTACAACCATTTTGCAGGCTAGAATTCTCACATAGTTTGTTTTCAAGTTTAGAATTCTGTTGCTCTGTTGTGAGAAGATTTAGTGGACTATCCGATATATTTAATACAGCATCACTGGCTAACTTCTCCCTATGAGAATTAATATTTGAATCTGGAGTTATCAAACACCCATCTTTGGCACCACCAGAAATTATTTGGTCCTGAGAATCAGGATGAGCTTTAATTAAGGTCAGTCCTTGATCTCCTTCTAAATGCTCTGACACATCTACAGCTCTGCCAGATGGTGTCATTACAGTTGAGCCCAAGGATCCATCATCTCCATCTGGATGATCAAGCTGCAATTGATTATTTTCTTTTATGATCAAACTTGGGGATAATCCAGTGTGTTCATGGCCATCCTTAATTTTCCCAGCATCTACATTCAACTGAAAAGAACTTTTCATCTGTTTACTACTCTCTCCAAAGCGCCCAAGCTCCCTATGAAAAGTCCGAGACTTGCCATGGGACATGTTCTGGCATATAGAAACCTCACTTTTCATTTTCTCAACCCACTCTGAAGGGTTTGAATTTAAATCAACGTAAAGATTGATCCCCTCCTCTGAACTGACATGAAACTGAAATGTAGCGGGGAAAACAGTTGTAGGAGTTTTTATGGAGGAAGGAAAGGCAATCTCATTAGAACATGCACCAGCATTCGAGTCTCTGGGTTCAATTTGGGGCAGCATATTGTTCATCCTTCCATCTCTCATGAGACTCAAACAATTTCTATTGAAGCATATTGTCGGGAACTCATTATTCTTAAAACCATTGTCATCATACTGAGAAACAAACTGAGATTGGGGTGTTTGCTGGAAAAAAATAGAGCCACCATAGTCATCCTGCATTGACACATATCATTAGAGACAACTTTTTGATTCTTGAAAGCAAACAATTAAGCATTGAAGGTTAAAATATCTACATCTTTCTGCCAGCAGACATTTACTTAAAAGCTGGTCTCAAGTTAGTATTTTCATCTTCCATAGAATTAATGAAAAAAGCGACAGCCAGTATACTACAGAGTGCACCATTGTATTTTCCTTTCTTTTTTTTTCCTTTTTTGTAAAGGGGGGTGTTCATGAGAAAATCTTCTCACTTCTAGATAGATAAAAGGTCTACATCTTTCATCAGGAACAACTCCATTAACATAACGCATGGCCGATGGGAGATTGAGAGATAGGGAAGAAGAAGAGAGGAATCATATGGGATTTTAGTGGCTGCATCAGAAGTCAACAAATATCCATGCAGAAAACATACACATCCATGGAAAGAAGCAAACCTTGTCACAAAATTTATTCCCTGTGCAACAACCCAATTCATTGCTTTTAACAGCTTGAGAATAATTCCCTCCATTACACCTGTCTAGGGGACAAGAGATGAGTCCATAGCAATCTGCAGAAGCAACAATATGTTATTCATAATATAATGCATTTATTATAGTAAGGAAATCATAGTAATAAATTAATTTGAGAAAACTAAGCACAAACTTATTAGGCAAGCAGTAATTAGTGTACACCTTTTCCAGCATCCCTGGAAGAGTTTAACGACGCTCCAGGCTGCACTTGTAGTTTCAGGGACAAAGGAAGTCCAGCCTCTTGAGTTCCATATAACCTTTCCCCCGCAGTTATTGAACTCAATCTCTGGTTCTGCATATTTTTTTCCAAGATATTTTATGATGGGATAAACAAGATCTTCACATTCATGTATATTGAGGAACTTGCTTTTAGCAAATGAACAAGTCATGCGAAGAATAAAGAAATATCAAAGCTTGTTTAGCATGTGGTAGGCTGGAACAATTTACATCCAAATTTGCAACTGTAAGAAAATAATGTAGACTCCAGATGCAAATTACTAAAGATGGTAATTCCGCAAATACATGAATGAGGTGAAGAAAAGACAAGGAAACCTAGTAGATGTGATACTGCATAGAAATATCAACTACATGGACGCATGCCTTTAACATGCAACGAATAAGCAGTCAAAACATCATTAGTCTGTGTGTGTGGGTGTGGATACATATGAGAACCATGATTGAGATGAGAGATGCTAAGAGAGTTGTCTATTAGCAAAGACAAACAATTTCACCAGAAGCCAAAAACTTCCTCAACAAACAATAAGAAAAAACATAAACGGCCATGAATTAAGACAAATAAAGCCTAATATAAAGACTATGATCATCCAAAAATAGGATGACACAAACCTAATCTTTTTTTCTTGGCGTCTGACAGATATAGTTACTTCATAGGGGCTGCAAGATATTGTCGTTTGGTAGGGGCCACTATACTTAACCTTAAAGATGGAATCATTGAAATCCCTCAAATAGACCCTAAGATACTTATCAGCACTTTCATTCAGTAGAAATAACAAGGCAATACTGTTAGAGATGTCAATTTCAATAGAATCTTGTTGTAAAATCTTCATTTTGGTACATGAACTAAAATTTCATCAAAAAGATATTCTTCCACATTGGCATGTTATTTCATCATCATAACTTTTCTTTTCTCGCATCAGATCACCACTTTCCATAGTTAAAGAAACACCTGTCACTTATTATGAATGATGTGTCTAATTATAAATGGAATGTAATACCACATCAGCTAGAGCCATTGCTTCATAATATACTTTCTCATTCATTAATGGTGATGGCAACTTATGCCACAGAGATACCCTTTGCTATCTAATTAAATTAGACATTAGCTGAATTCGTCCTTTACTGAGCTAGCTAGCATCATATTTATCTTAGTTGAGCTTTTTAAAAAATTTTAAGCATGCCAATTCTACGATTTTTCTTGCATTATTAAAATACAAAAACAAAACAGGAATAAAAAATAACAAGTGTAGAATTTAAAATGCTTTCCTGGGCATATCTTAATTACGAATTCTTATATATTCTTTTCTATTTTCCCCTTTTTTCCTATCTCCTTTTCCCATTTGGACCCAATTTTAGTAGTGGTAATATAAGTATTCTTAACCTTCCATAAGGACATATTCAATAGAAAAATTATTGCAATCCTTTTTTATCCATTTTTCCTTGCTTTCCTCTTTGAAACTCGAAACTTCCTTTTCCCCCTGCTATAGTAGGTCATATTACAAAAGTTCTAAAACTACAGCAAATCAATTATAAATATAATATGCCATAAACACTTACCAGATCAAATACAATATAGTGAGGTACATAAGTATAACAGAACAAAACTACAAACTTATGTATGTTGACATATCTAATAGCTGCTTAACAGCAAAAAGCAGTATGATATGCGTCAGATCAATAACTCTTAGTTACCAATTTTCCAATACATTACCTCTAGAAACGAGGTCAGTGATTTAGCCATTTCAGAACTTGACCTATTAGCAGGTAAACCATACTTCTTACACAAACTTTGAAGCTCTTTCCTTGAAAGGCTATGACAAAAACCCTCATCTTCCTTATTTGCCATCCGTTTTGGACTAATTAAATCTACAAAGAACAACAGCTTATAAATTAATTTTGATTCATTCAATTCACTTAACAAATGAAACTTCTTGCTCTAACTAGTTACATAAATTTAAATTTCAAACATCAATAAACGCAAATAAAAAGTATATGTCGAGAAAGAATATAAAAAAATGATGATAAAATTTTCAAATATCAAATTCAATATCCTCTTACCTTAAAACTATTTCACTTTACGAATCAAACAAACACCAAACAAACACCAAACAAACACCAAAGATTTTGTTAAGAAGAAAGAAATAAAGTTACGTTTTCTCACGAACCCTATGTGGTTGCTCAGAAACCGTCGGAAAATAGAAGAAAAGAAAGCAAAACCTCGAATTTAAAGAAATGAAAAAGAAATAATTCAGCTTAAGCGGAAAGTTTTACCTAACAAAGCCAAAATATCAAAATATTAGAAAGGAAACGAGTTTCGATAAGACAGAGCGTGACTTTTTATTTTTTATTTTCCAACATTTTCGGAGTATGAAAACTGATGAAAAAGACCTCAGTATGTATTTTATTGTTTGGTTGATTTTCTATTCCATTAGACAAGAAAGAAGAAGAGGATAAGGACTAAGGACGAAACGGAGGGCAGATAATTTTACCTGATCCGGAGGATTTTCCCGGAAAGTGGTGAAAAATGAAGGAAAAGAAAACTTTACTTAGGAGCTAAGGAGAGAGAAAGAGAGACGGCTACAGTCTGCAACGGGCTTTGAAAATCTGATTTCGTTTCGCTCTTTGCAGCAGATTCAGACAGCATAGAAATGGCAGTCCCGTAAGTAACAGATTATTTTTGTCTGAATTTGTTCTGCTTGGACTTTTTTTACTCTCTTTTTTTTCCTAATTTACGTTGAAAAAATATTTTTTGGCCGTTTTTAAATGTGTGTTGTTTACCTTCGCACGCTTTGCACGTTTGGTTTTCTTATTTAACAATGTTTAAAACTCTTGCAATTTGATTTAATGATTTAGTTTTGTGATTAAAAAATTATATTAATTTGTATTTAAATATTTGATTGATATAATATTTAAAAAACTGTTTAATTCTTTAAAAAAATTAAATAAATTATTATTGTTTACTATATTTGATTAAATTTTTATATTTTTATTTTAAATTAAATAAAACTTTATGATTAATTGTGAATCAATCGTTTTAACATAATAACATTATATCTCGTGATAATAAAATATCATGGTAGATAATGACATGAAATAATCATGTGGCATAATATCATAATTTTGAAGTATTTTTTATCTTCATATCAGCACTATGTGATTTTTCAAACAAAATATAAACACTATTTAAATATGAAAAATGATAGATGATGTTTTAATTAATAATAATCAATTAACTCTTAATTACAAAAATCTATTTAATTCAAAATAAAAATATAAATACTTGTTAAAAAATAATGACTTATTTAAATTTTATTTTAAATACTTTAATTTTTTTAAAAATATATTATAACTATTTGATTCAATAATTAATTGATGTAATATTTCTCACCTTNTCTTTTTTATATTTTTATTTTTTTTAAATCTAAAAATTAAAATAAATTCAAATTTGAATATTGATATATATATATATATATACATATATATTAAAATGTTTATTTTATTTTGAATAAAAGTATAAATTAATTTCTCAAAATCCAAATAAAAAAATTCAATGAATCAATTCAATTGTAATTTATTAAAACTCAAAACCAATGGAATTAAATTGACTCCTATCGTATTAAAGACAAAAGAAAGAGTGAAATCGGATTATTTTCCTCTACTTTCCCATTTAATGAATGATAATAGTTACTTTGCATAAAAAGAAAAAAATCAACCAAATATGTAAGAGGGTTGTGCCGATTCTGATTTATGAATCCAGCTAATAATGTTTATTAAAGAAATTATTATCAATCAAAATGAATAGACTCTTATTGTACTATTTCCATAGGAAAAAAAAATCATTTTAAATGTAATATAATGTATATCAAAGGAAAAAAGAAAAGTAACATAAATGGTAATAATTTATATTCCGTTTAAAGTCATTCAAATTCGAAATCAAGCAATAATGTAATCGAGATTATTTACCAAATTTTAATATGAACACTGAAATTTTGGCATTAAATAGGATATTAATCTGTTACCATCTCTTGATTTCCCCTCTGTCTCTTCCCTTCTGTTTTCCCTTGAAAGTTTTCCTTGTTACCCTCTTCTAGCACTCCTAACCAGAACAGAAACATAGTAGTTTTCATTTCATTCTTCAAGTCTCAATCAGGCAAGCAATAGTCTCATTTTTTTTTTAATTTATATAATATTTGATCAGTTTTTAGCATACATTTGGAAAATGAATTTGTATATGCACCATACAGTGTACGAGAATGAATGTAATGATGTATTATAATTGTGATTTGCATGTGGTTTTTGCTGTGCTCGCTAGCATTTACAAATGTTTTCTTTTAACATTAATTTTATTTATTTTTCAATTGTATGAAACATTTCATGCAGATAATCTGCACAATGCCACAAGCAAACGTAGACTTTTCATTGAAGGAGACTGCACCAAATATTGGTGGAGGAAGAGTCTCCGGCAGTGAAAAGCTCACATCATCATTCGACCTTGTTGAGCAAATGCATTTTTTTTATGTAAGAGTGGTAAGGGTCAGAGATTTGCCAAGGACACGTAACCCTTTTGTTGAAGTAAAGATTGGTAATTATAAAGGCACAACAAAGTACTTTAAGATGGATCATGACCCTGAGTGGAATCAAGTTTTCGCTTTCGCAAAAGAACGTATTCAGGCTGTAACTGTGGAGGTAACTGTGAGGAACAAGGAGACTATCAATGATGAAGTTGTTGGGAAACTCGCTTTTGATATAGCAGATGTTCCGACCCGTGTTCCCCCAGATAGTCCCCTGGCGCCCCAGTGGTATAGTTTGGAGGATGAGAGTGGAAGGAAGGGTGGAAGAGGACAATTGATGTTAGCTATGTGGATGGGTACTCAAGCTGATGAGGTGTTTCCCGATGCTTGGCACTCAGATGCAGCAACTGTTAGTGGTGAAAGCATTGCAAATACTCGTTCAAAGGTGTATATTTCACCAAGACTTTGGTATCTTAGAGTTAATATAATTCAAGCGCAGGACTTGGTGCCTATAAGTAGGAATAGGAACCCCCAAGTTTATGTCCAGGCTATGCTTGGGAATATGGTTTTGAGGAGCAGATTTTCGCCTGATAAGAATATCAACCCTACCTGGAATGAGGATTTGATGTTTGTAGTAGCAGAACCTTTTGATGATCCCTTGATCTTGAGTGTGGTGGATAAGTTGGGTAATAATAAGGAGCATATTCTTGGAATGTGCACGATTCATTTATCAAAAGTGGAGAAGAGGTTCCTGCCCATACCTGTTGGTGCTAACTGGTATAATCTTGAGAAGGTTGTACAGGATAATCAAAACAACATGGAGGTAAAGTTTGCTAGCAGGCTGCATTTGAGGGTCTGTTTGGATGGCGGATATCATGTTCTCGATGAGTCCATTTACTACAGTAGTGATTTCAGGGCCACTTCCAAATTGTTGTGGCCTCCTACCATTGGTGTCTTGGAGTTAGGAATCTTGAATGCAACTGGTTTGCTGCCAATGAAGTCCAAAGATGGACGTGGAACTACTGATGCTTATTGTGTGGCCAAATATGGGCCTAAGTGGGTAAGAACAAGGACAATTGTTGATAGTTTTGCTCCAAAGTGGAATGAACAGTATACTTGGGAAGTTTATGATCCCTATACAGTCATTACAATTGGAGTTTTCGATAACTGTCACTTGCAAGAAGGCAGTGATGCTGGAGGTTCAAAGGATCCAAGAATTGGGAAGGTTAGGATTCGACTGTCTACACTTAATGCTGATAGGATTTATACACATTCTTATCCACTAATAGTTTTACAACCCAATGGAGTGAAGAAGATGGGTGAAATTCAATTGGCAGTGCGATTTACTTGCTCGTCTACATGGAATTTGTTTCAATCTTATACGCACCCTTTGTTCCCCCAAATGCATTATCTTCTCCCATTATCAGTGTATCAAGTTGAGAGTTTAAGGCACCAAGCCACGCAGACTCTGTCCTTGAGGTTGAGCCGCGCTGAACCACCATTAAGGAGAGAAGTTGTGGAGTATATGCTGGATGTGGGCTCCAATGTATGGAGCTTACGACGGGGCAGAGCTAATCTTGAAAGACTCCTGGCTACTTTTAATTTACTTGTTGAGGCTTGGAAATGGTTTGATCACATATGCAAATGGAAGAATCCCATTTCTACAATGGTGGTTCACTTTGTGTATATGATCTTTGTTCTTTTCCCTAATCTGATTTTACCCCTAGTTTTTCTCATGTGTATTGTGTATGGAGCTTCTCAGTACAGGAAAAGGCCAAGACATCCTGCTCACATGGATACGAAATTGTCCCTAATAGATTCGGCCCACTCTGATGAATTAGATGAAGAGTTTGATACATTTCCAACTTCTAAGAATGGTGAAGTTCTTAAAAAGAGATATGATCGCTTGAGAAGCATTGCAGGGAGGATGATGACAATAATTGGGGACCTGGCAACTCAAGCAGAGAGGCTTAATTCTATGCTAAGCTGGAGAGATCCCAGAGCCACACCTATGTTTCTAGCTTTTTGTATATTGGCTAGTATAGGTTTCTATTTCATTCCTTGGCGCTTATTTGCACTTGGAGTAGGCTTTTTCGCTATGAGGCATCCAAAATTCCGAATCAGCATTCCATCACTGCCCCAAAACTTCTTCAGGAGGTTGCCTGCAAGAACAGAGAGCATGATATGAGAATGAATCATTAGCTGCAGCTGTAAGGCCAGTCCTTTTCTATTCCTTTTCCTTTGCATTCTACAGAAAAAGTGGGTGCAAATTCTAGTACCATGTAGCTTGTTAATTGGAATTCTTTCTTTCTCAAGTTTCCTGACTTCCCCTTTTGCATCTATTTTTATGGTCAATCTTCGTTGTGCTCTCTGTGTTTAATCAGACATAATTCTATCTTTCTGGACTTACATCTACCTTGTAATATAAATCTATGTTTGAAAATGTAAATATTTGAATTCCAAAAGGATACTGCCTGGTGAAATTTGCATATCAAAACAATTTACTTATATCCTTGATCAGCTCAACCTCCTTCATTACAGAGCTT
Organism: Theobroma cacao; assembly: GCF_000208745.1. Taxonomy (NCBI): domain Eukaryota; kingdom Viridiplantae; phylum Streptophyta; class Magnoliopsida; order Malvales; family Malvaceae; genus Theobroma; species Theobroma cacao. The sequence goes on along the minus strand of NC_030853.1, from coordinate 24,711,399 downwards.
AAACTGCATGGATTTAATGAGCATATGAAATCTAATGGCATAAAAAAATTAAGAGAGACAGATATTTGCTTGCCTATTTGGAGAATTACTTGTTATCAGTTTAGTAATTACAAGATGTAGGATAATCATTCAATATAATACCAAGAACAGTCAATTTCTATTTCGTATGACCATCAACTAAGGCCAGGTCTATATCTTGAGACTCTTAGGTAGTCAACTTTGGACCTGGTGTTATGTTTGCAAGTCTGGTGCCAAGCCTGAAATCCAGCAAAAACATTTTTCATGTAGCAAAGTGTGTATGGACAATTTTCATGAAAGCTCTGGCAGCAACTCGGCTAACAAGACATGTTACCTACATGTTGTCGAAGTCTTAACAAGATTTGAGTTAGGTTTGCCAGGTCAATACACAACAGCAATGATTGCTTCCTGCTAAGTGAAGCCTGACATGGTTATCTTACTGCATTTTATTCTCGCCAATTACACATCCGTAGTTTTCATCCATCAGTGCCCTCTTTGGTATTCTATAGTGCTGGAACAAGTGCAATCAAATTAGCTGTAATACATAAGACTTCAACTAGATACCAAGATTTAGTGGCATTCACATTAAATTTGAAAGAAAAAAGGACCTTGCTGGAACAAAATTAGTTACTTCTCTTCGACATTGGCACCTTCAACAGCACCAGTTAATATTTGACTGATAAAACTCAGATTGCTGAAATCTAGAACAGATTTCATGCTTATCTTGTGATATTAGATGTCTAGTCAGGGAGACCACTATAGTGCCAATATGAGAATAAAATGGGCATTTGGTCTAGTGGTATGATTCTCGCTTTGGGTGCGAGAGGTCCCGAGTTCGATTCTCGGAATGCCCCTTTTATATGAGGCTTTTGATATAATAATAATAAGACAATCCTGGCAAGAAGGATCTGGTAGAATGAATACGGGACATGTCTGTTCCTAATCTGTCTTTTTGCTTTATAATTGTCTTTCCTTTGTCCAGTGAAAGGTGTGTACACCCTCCTCTTTCTTGTATATGTTTCCCTCATTGCAATGTTCTTTTTTTCTTAAAACTAGAAATTTACTAATGGCCTGCTCCTTGGATGCAAGCAACTACACCTTTGTCTTGAGAGAGATGTATTTTATCACGAAAATCACATCCAAAGTTGTTAATTAGCATTTGGAATTCACACAAAGGGAAAACACACCATCTCATCACATCACATGTTAGTTAGGACCGTGACCAAAATCATCATGGATCACATGTTTGATGTTTTCATTCCTATCCATATCAATTTAAAACTAATCCTTCACATGTATTCTCTGACTTTCTATATTTAATACTTATGAACTTGAAACAAAAGGATTCAAGTGTAGCTAGTCTGTGCTGGGGCATATCCTGCTGGGTCCTGATTATAATGTGTATCTGCAGACCTCTCATGTGTTGTCATATTATACTTTTTATTGGCAGTTTATAGTTTTTTCCTGGCGAATGATTAAGTGTAACTTAAACTTGGATGTCAGATGCTTCTTTGGGAGCATGATGGCCTCTTTCATTGGCTTGTTTTCTCTCTAGTTTTCTTTCTTTGTTTTTCAGTCAGCTGATATGTTACCCCTTTTGAACTATGATCTAGCAATTGGGACAAAATCATCTTCAATACCCAAAATCAGTTGATAGTAATACACATGATATGAGAATCCATCTTTTTGTTTCATTTCATTGAGCATACAAAATCTAATGGTAGAAACAAAAATTTGGTCCTAAGCGTGGAAAGTTGATGGTTCAGCTGACAAAAATTTTCATGGAGAAAAATAAGTAAAAATGTTCCATTAGGACATCTTAGTATATTACCTACAATTTGCTTGTTGTCCAACAAGATTTGAGCTAAAATAGCAAAATCAGTAGTGATGCTTGGTGCCTGCCAAAATGATCTCAATCTTGCCAACTCTGCATTCTGACATGCCCTTAGTTTACTTCCATCGGTATCTTCTTTGGTACACCATAGCATTGAATCAAGTGCATTAGATAAAGTACCGAGGTTTAGGGACATACTCATAAAATTTTAAAGAAAAAGGGCCTTGCTGGAATAGAGTTAGCCATTTTTTCTGAAAGATTGTTCCATGTGAAAGCTAAGGACTATGAAGAGATCAGGCTGCAGATATTCACTGCATGACAAAAGAATGTTCTCAAAATGCCACTATGAGAAATAAGTGATGCTCCTTAACAAACTTTGTAGCTTGAAAAGATAAGTGCTGAGTGGCTAAACAGGTTTGATGCCCTATCTTGTGTTGTTAAAATGTTTGCAAGAGCCAAGAGAGTATCTCCAGATAAAGGTGACATAGTGATAGCCATTACTAACTTCTGCTAAGTATCGACAACTAGGTTGTAATGGGCATTTGGTCTAGTGGTATGATTCTCGCTTTGGGTGCGAGAGGTCCCGAGTTCGATTCTCGGAATGCCCCTTTTACAGTTTTATCCCTACTGAAGTTAGTATTAATCTCATTGAAAGAGATATGAGAGCAGTTGGTTCTTATTTTATTGGCCAAATTTGTCTTCCAGCACATATATCGAATTCTTTTTTATCTCAAGATATATAATAAGACAGACTTGACCAGAAGTATATGTTGGAATGAATATGGGGTGAAAGCCTATTCCTACTCTTTCATTTTGTTCTTTGATTGTCCTTTCCTTCTCCAGGGTGAGATTAATCTCATTGAAAGAGATATGAGAGCAGTTGGTTCTTGTTTTATTGGCCAAATTTGTCTTCCAGCACATATATCTAATTCTTTTTTATCTCAAGATATATAATAAGACAGACTTGACCCGAAGTATCTGTTGGAATGAATATGGAATCAAAGCCTATTCCTACTCTTTCATTTTGTTCTTTGATTGTCCTTTCCTTCTCCAGGGTGAGGTGTGTAACTCCTACTCTTTTCCTGTAATTTTCCTATTTTGTAAAAATTAGAACTTGACTGAAGCATATGACCTTCAGATTCAAGCAATTAAAAAATTTTCTTGATAAAGAGATGTAGTTTTTCACAAGTTAAAAATGTTGACATACCTGAAAGTCTAATGGATATTTTTCAAACCAATTTATGACCCAAGTTGTTAATTAGCAATCTGTTCACAACAGAAAACAAAACCAACTCTGATATGTTGGGCAGTATGGTGCTCATGTATGACATTGTTGTCAATACTAATCACTGTGATCAAATCATCATGGATCACATGTTTGATGTTTCTGTCCCCACATGTATCAATTTAGCTTTAACCATTCACATGTTTAGTCAGTTGATGTGGGAATCAAGGTCTTAAATATCCAAAACTGCTTGATGAATTTTAAAAATACAGCGAACTGTGCCTTTGTAAGTATGGCTGGCCTCATTTAACCCTAGGTTCATTTTTGAAATCTGATAGCAAATACAAAATAAGGAGCCATGGAATATGCTCTTGTTGTTGCTATTAAACTAGGCCTCAGAGTCCAGAACAGAAAATCAGTAGTAAGATATAAAACATCCGCTAGATACCAAAGTAAAGAGCAGTGCAAGAACATTGGCTTCTTTCTCCAAGATTGGTTCAAAAATCAAAATCACCCGTGTCAAATCTAAAGATTACAAGAAAGCATGCTGCAGATTGTTACTGCAGCCTGCAGGGGCAAAAGAATGTTGGTATTTCAGAATGCCAGGGATGAGAAATATAAAATGGTTTTTATCAAGTCTGGTGATTAGGTAGCTGCCTAAATTTGGCCACTGCTTTTGTAGTACAAATTTGTAGACATTAGATATAAACCCATTAGTTTATGTTCACAGATAAATGCAGTTAACTTAATTGCCAAAAATGGAATCTTGGGAATTCCTTGTCGCTCAGGAGAACTGGAAAGAGAATCAGCAAGAACTGATTAATAGAAGAAAATGAGTTATGCCAAATTATTTGGCAGCTAAATAGGTTTGAGGCCTTCTTTTGTTATGGGGCGAAGAGAGCTGTTCATTAAAGTTATTCAACTTTCATCAACTCATGCCAGATTAGAGAGGAATTACATTCCACACCGACCAAAGTGAGTCTCTCATCGCATGTTAGTCATGTTAAAGTTTAATTCCCACCTGCTCAGCTCAAGTATAATACTGCTCATGCTAATCATATTGATTGAATCATCATGGATCACGCGTTTTTATTTTTTGTTTTGTTCTTTGGGCCAAGCATTTGATCACACGTTTGATCCATATTCATCATATCTGTTAGTATTATCCATCTACAACAAAAACATTTCACATAGGATTGTGCTAATCGGTATACTAAGAGATACATCTACCAATTATTGAAACCCTCTCTATCATCTGGTTCGACAGAAGTTTAACTTTTCTTCTGATCCAATCATTTTTTCAACAATCAAACAAGGTCCCAGTCCCTGATACTCTGAACCAAGTCCCCTTCCAAAGCCTTGGCCTTAAGCAACATGGCAACATGTGTGGCTGATGCTACCCTTAGGCTTGCCGAAAGGTAGGCACAAAAGGGAATAATATGAAAGCTGGCCATTGACTTCTCTCAGTTCATTGCAGCGTGTGCAAAGGCATGATTGAAGGGGCTAGCTAGATCTAATGCAGTTTTTTTCTCAAGTATAAACCGGCACGCACCAGACACCAGCTCATAGACAGATAAGAGGGTTGCAGGCACACAGTGTTTCCTAAAGAAATGACTAGTTGTGATTAAAATGGCTGACAGCAAGTTTACTTGTCCCATTTGGATGGAGCATTTCAGTGGCTTAGTCAACTCTTCACTAACATAATCAATCATTTAGGATCTCCATTTTTATAATAAGGGCATTAATTATTCAGCACAACTTGCATAAGATGATACCATTGCAGTAGTGAATTATAAATCTACTACTGTTTGACTAACAGTACCTAGTCCAGCCAGGTCAAAAGTGAAAGTAACTCTTTTCTCTTCCTACTGAATCTGGCAATGAGGATCTATAAACAACTTTTAGGAGGTGATGGCATTTATTTTAATTATGATACCCAGGATTCAAGCAGCTAAAGTCTTGTGTGGATTAGTTTACTCTGACTCTGCTTTCTTTTCCCTTTTTTTTTTTTTAAATTAACTATGTTGAATAAATATCGGATATACCTTAAAATATATATATATTTCTATTTAAAAAAATCAGTTGTATTGAGTCATGATTAATTTTTTATTGAAAAAAACTTATTTGATTCAGAATAAATTATAAAAATTTGTTCAAATATAATAAAAAATAAAAATTTTAGTTAAAGAAAAGAGTAAAATTAAAAAGTTATTTTAGGGTTTAAGTCAAAAGAAAAATTACCTTTTTCTACTAATATGAAAAGAAAAGAAAAGAAAAGATAGACGACTTATTACTCTCAAAGGGGCCTAAGACAAACATAATGAAGTTGAATTAGGAGGAAAATTTCAAAGATATATGAGCTGGCTGAAACTTGGTGAGCATCAAGTGGGATTCTATATGGTAGGTCAGACTTTGCAGCCTTCCTTTTTGGTGGTTTTCCATTAATTGAAGCTAGACTGGCACTGGCTACTTCACTGCTCATTTTTCCATCGTTTACAGCCTATAAGCCAGCCCAGGAATTAATGATGACAAGCATAAAACCAAATTTTTGGTAGGTTCCATACATTTTTATATGTAATTTCCATTCACTAAATTTATAGACCAAACCTCAGCCTTGGTATACCTTCTTGCAGCCTTTATCAGCAGTAATTCAGCTGTCTTCTGCAACACAATCTATTGCACCGATGAATAAGGTCATGCTCCAAACAAGCAATGCCCCAACTAGAAATTATGATCAAATGTAGGCCCTGAACCTTAGCTGGAGAAACTTTGGTGAAGTTTTTATGGAAACCCAACTGCCAATTCATTTCCATACACCAAAGCTTAATATAAAGATATAAGCCTGGCTTCACCTTTACTCCATAATTGTGAGAATCATGTACAACATAATTTTCAATTATGTACACACCTAGGGTTCCATGGTCCACATTTTGGTACTTTTTTTCCTTCTCCATTTTAATCCTTCATTGTTCTTTGGCTTCTCAATGTTATATTAGTTTAGAGGGTAAAGCTTAAAAAACCTGCTCACACCTTTGAAAATAATAAGATTATTGCAAGATCATAGGCTTTGTCTAGCAAATATAGTATTTAGCCTAATAAAATATTGAAATACAGTGAGGCATTATTTAGTTCATTTTTTTTATATATTATTCTTGGTAGGTAATTGTTTTATACCTGTTTTAAGTCAAAAAGAAATAGTTTAACTTGCTGTTGAGATATTCTTTCTAAATGTTTCTCAAAATCTTCACTCATTAGTCCTAATTATTCAGTTTATAAATTGTTAGTACATATTTAAATATTCACACCAAATTAAAACTATATGATTCTTATTTCTATTTATCATCTTATCAAAAATTTTATATATACTTATAAACAAACATACATTTAAAAGCAGATAAAAGTTTTACAGCAAAAATATTATATAATATTCTGAAAAATACTTATATTAAAGTGTTATTTGTATTATATTCGAATTAAATACAATAATATATAGGTAAAGTTTTAATATATTAGACATAATAAATTTTTATAGGAAATTTTTAGTTATAACCTAATAGTAAGTTGATATAATGATCTATGAAAATCAAGTTGACATGACGCCACCATGGATGACCAATTCCAGTCCATTTCAAATGCCGTCCGAGAAATCACCAAAACCTCCATACCTAAAATGTTTAAAATTAAAAAAACAATAAATGGCCACGTGTCGCCACCCCACCAATCACGCGAAAACAAACCCGTTGAGGAAACATTAAAGATCCAACGGTCAGAAATCATCAGCCGGCCCCTCCCTATCCTTTATTGTTGGCGCGTTCCAGTCCCCAACGTCTCTTAAATTTTTTTAAAGATCCGTTATCAACGGTCCGATTCTTTTAATTCACAAAAGACCAGGCAATTATAACAACGCGGTTTTGGTAACATTATAAGTATTAATTAATTTATTGTCACGCGTAAGTTTGATAGTCTCCACCCCCAACCTTACTCCTCTAAAAAGGGTTTCGGCTCCCCTCCCAAACTTTGCAACTGACTTCTCTCCAATTTTTGCTCCCAAATTTTCTCCCACACCACAAACATCTTTGTTCGGTGCCCTTTTTTCCTTCCGATGCCAACTGTTTTGTTAAGGATTTTCTTAGTATACAATCTTGTTTTAGACTATTTGGTCCCTAAGAAACTCAAAACCTTCCTGCCCTCCTCCTGGATTCCTACCCGCACCCTTGTTTCCACCGGCAGTGAGAGCAAAACACACACGTCTACTTCACCGGCACCGGAATCGGCATCTGCACCGGCATCCTCAGCTTGTTGCCCCCAAAGGATGGACGGAGCAGAGTTAAAGCGGGTTTTTCAAATGTTTGACAAGAATGGGGATGGAAGGATTACGAAGAAAGAGTTGAATGACTCCTTGGAGAACTTGGGAATCTTTATCCCTGATGGGGAGTTAACCCACATGATCGAAAAGATCGATGTCAACGGCGATAATTGTGTTGATATTGATGAGTTTGGGGAGTTGTATCATTCCATTATGGATGATAAGGATGAAGAGGAAGATATGAAGGAAGCTTTCAACGTTTTCGATCAGAACGGAGATGGTTACATTTCTGTTGATGAGTTGAGGTCTGTTCTGGTTTCTCTTGGCCTTAAACAAGGGAAAACCATTGAGGATTGCAAGAGGATGATAATGAAAGTTGACGTGGATGGTGATGGTAGGGTTAATTTTAAGGAATTCAAGCAAATGATGAAAGGTGGTGGTTTTAGTGCTCTGACTTAACTCGCAAGGCAAGATTTCTATTAAGGGTTTGTAGATATTTTTGGACAATCAATCTTAAGAGTTGTGATCAAGGTGAACTCAGCTTGGCCTCGTGGCTGCACTGCATTGGTTCTATCTTGTGTGTGCACCGCGGGTTACAAGCCGATGGATTGCTGCCAGTTGTCACACGGCACCAAAATCATTGGTATCACTAACTTGGAGAAGGGAGGGGAGAAAGGGGTGCAATGGGGAGGTAGGAACAATTTTTATCACCAAAGGATGAACATAGTTTGTCTTTTGCTGTTGGGTTTTTTTTATTTTGTTTGATTTCCAGGCTTGTAAGATTGGTTTGGGATAGGTGGTGTTATTGTTTCTGTCTCTGATATCCCCATTGTGATCATTTTCTAATGTGTCTTCATTTTTTTTCCTCTTCTTTCTTAGTGTATATTGAAATATGATTTGCTTAAATGATCTTAAAGAGAAGAATTTGCCTTTTTGCTAGTTGGTGTATTGATGATACTACTATTTCAATATCTATGACCAACCAATTTTTTCCCCTTTTCTCACAGTAGACTTTGACCACAACATTGAGAATTCTAGGTTCAACCTTTCCCGATTCTAAAGTTTTTGCGGTCAAGGCGGGCGCAAAAGTCTTGTTTTCTGAATTCCTGGTCAAATTCTAAAAGAATAAGTAACAGAGTCAGCGGCTGCTCCTGAAACACGTTCACACCTTTTACCTATAATGGAACTCTAATATGTATAAGAAACAGAAGGCATTCAGGTTCCAAGGAGAGCATTCCACCCTGTTCAAGTAAGTAATTGCTTGAAATATGTTCTGATGAAATATGTTCTGAAGGCCAATCTAAGCACCAACCAAAGAGACCAACATCCCTAGTATTAACTAGAATCCCTCCATCTTTGAGAATTTCTTAACTATAACCAAAAAAAAATGTTGGTTTACCAGTTACTAATCAAAACTACAAGAAGAAATTGACAGAAGCAACCAATGAAAGGGTAATTTTAACAATGAACCTTTGAAAGGGGTAGTCTTCTGATACATGGTTGAACACGCAGAGTTTGAACAGAAAAGAAAATATATTCAATCACGCATATTTGGACCTCACAAGACGATATAATACTTTCTCATGTTGCAGTCATGGAGGTCGTTGAATTCTCCCTGAAAATGTGAGGTCTTAATACGCTTATAAGTTAGGACACAAGGGTCTGTGAAGCGAGGATCTGTAGAGGTGCAGCAATAAAAGAAAGAAATTTCAAGAAATCAACATGTCAAGAGTCATCTTCATTTTCACTTGCAAGTATAGGGGCTGAATGCTTTATATGAGTGCATGCACACACCCAAAAACGGGGAGAGGAAAAGAAGCAGGGATAACAGGGGAGGTGGTTTTGCTCAGGTGAAAAGAACTCATCATTGAAATTTAAGGAAATTAACATGTTAAAACCGTTTTCATATTCTTCACTTGTTTGAATACAACAGAACTCACTGAGAGGAAAATGCCAAAGAAATCCCCAGCAAATATTTCTCTATCATGGTGGTTTTTAAGATACAGTGTTATGCTAATGAACTACAATGGCAGCCTCAGAACATTTAAAATGTTGAATCCAAGGATTGAATTTAGTAGTATCCTAGTGTTATAAAATTAGGTTTAGTTATGGCCCATCCTATGAAAAATTGCAGGCGAACAAGGCCAGTTAAAGCTATACATCATCAAGTTCAACCTTTTTCAGGCTGTCAACTATGTCTTCAACTCTTATTGACATAAATTCAGCATGTTCTTCGAGATCTTTGAGAATCTTCTGTAGTTGCTGCCGAAATGCTGCAGACCGTTCTTTTTCACGTTGTAGTTCACTGGTTAGATCCTGTATTTTCTTATCCTTCTCTTCCTGCAAAAGTATCAACCTGAAGTCAGCTGAAAAAGCATCGACTAAGTACTTTATTGTTGAGGACTAAGTAGCATCATATGCAAAATTAATAAGTAGAAAATTTCCTCAAAGAGAGGACTTAATATTGTGCTTCATCAAAATTAATTGATATAACTTCTTGTTGATCTGCCAAAATCTTTTAATTTAACAGCTTAATTGAAAAAGAACATTTGGCCTAGCCAGCAATGAGATCGAAAGTATAGACTATTTAAGTAACTTCCACTTCCAACAAGAAAATGTGAATTAACAAAAGGTATTGTTATTCCCATTTAAAACAAGAAAGTCACCAAAAATTAAAGAATAATGTCAATACATTGGTTGTTGAGCAGTCAAGAGCTCATTTTGCTAAGTTCACTTGTGGGAACTGGGAAGCATATGCATTGGGTTGACAAATAAAAGTTTTCGAACAGGACTCTGAGAGCTTTAGATGATAGAAGTTTATAGTGACATAGTATCAGGGCCACAAAGATGGTCTTTACACCAACTCGAAGTCTCAAAAGCATTTAATCAATCCCGTTGCCTGTCTTAAGCCACTAGCATTTTTTTTTTGTTTTCCTTGCTTCTCTTACTTTTGGAAACTACTTCTCAAGTTAAAGACAGAACATTTCCCATTTTCTAGAGCCCTTGCTCTCCCTACATTTATTTTATCTACCCAAATTGTTGACAAAAGAGTAGTCCAATATAACCATGAGCAGAACCCCTATATCTTATATAAGGACTGAAGTTATGCATCTTGTTATAATTGAAGCAAGTAATGTATGTGTATTAAGGACTAATCGATAAACTAAGTTTGACTAACACAAGCAACATTTGAGCTGAATTCTGCCCTTTAAAGAGGATAATGGACATTCCAGAGACAACACAACCTGCCATCAAGGCCCATACCTCCCACCTGATTTTGTTTAGTCTTGCCAAATAAGCTGTTATATTCTTTTCTTGCATGCCGCAGCATCAGATATCTCAGTCCAGGAGCAACTACAAAAGTACCTGTGAATTTGTAATGTTACCTACCCACTACCTAAAACACACAAATATTCATTACTTCTAGACAGTATGCAATCTGCTGTGAGGTTTTCTCTCACCTTCAATTATTTTGGATAGGCCAGGGGTTGACCAGAAAAAGTAGAGGTAATCTTACCTGACACCCATATCTTTGAAAGAAGAGTTTTTTCCACTATTCCCACTTTAAATTAAAAAAAATATTGATAATATTGTTTGTCTTAGAAATAGTCTTAAAAGAAAGTGTTCCCCCTCCCCCCCCCACCCAAAAAAAAAAATTGGTGACATTTTAGGTTAAATGAAATCAAATTCACTTGATAAGGAATGTAATCTTACATGAGTAATAAATTTCAAAGGACATTAAATACTAACAACTAATAAGTGGTATTTCCTATTTAATCAGGTAGTAGATGTACATAAAAATGAAGTCTTGTATAGCAATAGCAATTACTGTATCTGAAGACAAGTATGAGATTATTCTTTGTAAATAAAACGGATAAACTTTGTAGGGATTTATGCATAATGTCCAATAGAAAGTTTCCCCCTCCTTTCACATTTGAATAACAAGTGTTTACAATAAAAATCAAATATTAATTGGACTAGTGCACACCCAAAAAAAGTAGGTGAATCAGAATAAATAATGAAAAACGAACATATAATAGAAGATGAAGATAAAAAAAAAAGCTTCATCTAAAATATCATATATATTTTCTCATATTGAGGAAGTGAAACAAACCTTGAATTCTTCATTTCTAACATCATTTAAATATCTTAATAACAATGTTTCAAACATGGTAAATATCTAAAAAAACTATTTGAAAAAACAAAATCCTTAAATGTGCCTAATAAAAATATTAAAATTAATGTCAAACAAAAGCATCAATATTAAGACAAGTTCACATTCACAAGTACAATAACAAGCAAATGAAGCGGCTAACAAGAAACAAAAGCATCTTAAAATTATATAAGTAGTATTCTTACTTCTATCACTTTTAAATAAGTTCATACAAAAGCTCATATAACAAGCCAATGAATGAGCTTATAAGCACATCTGACTGATCTCATAAGCAAATCTTAGGGGCTACACACAAGCTTTCTTAATAAGCTTAACAAGCCAAGCAATCTTATATTTAAACACAGTTATCTATTCAACAAGTTTAAAACTTATGCTCGAACCTCTTTATTAGTTAAATAAATGAGCTTAAACAAGCTCAAATAGAAAATTGCAAGCACAGTAGGGGTGTTAACACCACTTCTTCATCACTGAAAGTTAGAAAACACTAGTCGTTATAATTTTTTTTAAAGGTGGGGGGAAGAATATGAGATAGGATGTGCAAAAGATCTACCAAGAATTTAAGGTTAGACATCCAGATTCCAAAGGTGCATTTTGAAACACCATCAAAGCCCAAAATGGCAGAAAATGTTACATTAAGTAAATCAACTACAAAGTTTTAAAAGGTCTCCATAACTTCTCCACAAGGACCTACCCCAAAGGCTAGAGTAGGCAATTGCACTAACAACTGCAATAAGAGTCAGTAAAGTGTGAGCAAACGCCTAATTTAGTAAAACCATAGTAGAGGTCAAATGATTGTGCAACTAAATGCAGCAAAACTTAAGCAACTTGACAAACATCACGTTTCAATAGGTTCTTTCTTTTTTCACTTTTTAATATGAACTTCTCCATAATTGTTTGAACCCAAATGTAATGCATAAACAACAATGGGAAAAGATGAAGATTCAACTCTGGACTAGCATACGGGCTACCTTTGGGGAAACTTTTATACAGTTTGCAACTTTCCTGGGCACAGCTCAATGTATTGAACAAAAAAATCCCACTCTAGACAAACATTATAGGTATCAAGACCCATCTGCCATTACCCTAGCTAAAATGCAATATTGGAATGCTACCCTTTAATATGGCTAATGCCTAGGTCCACAAACCAAAGTATAAGAACCTGCATGTACAACAATGGTCAAAGAGTTCTTCACAAAACTTTTGAGAGGCAAACAGAGTTCCTCAGCTTAGAGTTTTGGTTCAAAACAGACTGAGGATTTGGTATTAAACTCTCATATTACAATTGTCTTTTGCATAAGCTTTCCAAGAATAAAAATGTTTCAAAGGGAAGAAAATTCAGGCATTAGCAAAAGCAACAAACAGACTGCCCTGTCAATCACCAAGTCATTAAATTAGTAGAGGATGCTATTTCAGAAATATGCTTCAGGGAAATCATAAGTCATGATAACAGGTACTGATGCTATATGAAACATCAACTTCAAATCAGACACCTCTGCATGTCTATAATTTTGTTCAACACCAAGATCTAAAGCCTAATTATGATAATAATGGTGGTAGTTAAATCAACCCAGTAGAGCACATCAAGTATCAGAGACTTACCTCACTAAGCATATTAATAGTTGGCAGTTCCCCCGGAAATTTGCAAAGTGTCATTAGCTTGTGGTTATGCTCTCGTACAAATTTGGTAACAATCCATTTACCTCCATCCCTTGCAGCCAACCTTATCATTGCTTTGCAACCTTCTCTTGTAATTGGCCTTGGAGGAAGAACCCTGTCTTTTCTATGTGTATGCTTTGCTGCTCGAAAACCTTCTCTAGAACAAACAAAATCCCGCCCAATTATAGCCATGTTCTTTAGTGAGTGTCGGATTCGATTCGTTCGTATGGTGAAACCAGTGCGCTTAGCATATTCAAAATAAAAATCCCTTGCATCATCTAGGGATTGGAAAGTCATCCCATTGTATGGCTCCAAGTTTCCTATATCCAAAGCTTTGCCAGATTGTTCTAACGCAATGAACTCATTATTCATTACATTATGCCCCTGCAATAGTTCTGGCCCCATCCCTTCATACTCAGCAGTGTTAACAGCAGTTTCATCCTCTGAGCTTCTATCACTATCTGAAAAATCATGTGGATCAGCAGCCCCTGCCATTACTCCTGCAAGTCTGAAAGATAGTAACAATTATATCTACTTCTCAAAGTATACACTATCCCATCAGTTCATCACATATTTTCTGGTAAGTTAATGCATATCCCCAATGTCACTTGGACTCTGACTGTCAGACATGACTATGTATCTGATACAGGTTCATTCAATTCTTTGAGGTGTCAATATGTGTCCAAAAAAGTTGTTAACACCATATTTGCAACAAAAATTAAATGGATTTTATCTACTATCAACTGGAAATACACCCAAAATTTTCTTCAAATTAAATTGGATTTTATCTCTCCGTTAAAAAAGTCAATAAACATCTGTAGACAAAAAATGAAGAGCAAGAGCAAAATAGTTTTTTCCCACTTTTTTGTCTTTCATAAAAAATCTAATTCCGCTCCATCATGCTGCCTCATAAGTTTCAAAATATAAATGAGAGATCAAGCAAGTTAAATAACCAAAAATAAATTAAAAAAAAAAACAGAAGGGAAAGGAAAAAGGCACAGGCCAAATTATGATTCCAACATAATACTAAAATGAAAGCTCCCTGTTCAAGGCCTCAAAAATCTCCTCTAGTACCCAGCTAAAAGTAGGGCCAATGAGGGGAAAATTTCCTCAACTTAGGACCGCCACTTCCTTTTTTTTTTTTTTTTTTCCATTTTTATGTTTGCCCATGTCAATTAAACATGTAAATGCATTTATTTTCAAGCTGAAAAGTCAAATTTTGTTTCACTTTCTCAAGAATTCAGATCAAACCCAGTTCACCAATTACTCAAAATATCCCGTCTAAAATTTCCCAACCATAAAAAATGTAGAGGAAAAAAAAGAAAAAAAACAAAAGAAGAAGCTCAAAGTTAAATGAATCAGTAACTGCCATAAGAAAGTATAACCCAGAAATGAAAAACAGGGAGAAGAAAAGAAGCTCACGGTTGTAGTAAAAATGGGAGTGGAGAACAGGGCTTGCTTTTATGATCTTTGAACTGCTTCTTTTCGTCTTTGAGAGTAACTTTTGAGTTTCTGTTTCTCAGACAGGGACAGACATTTTGAGAGAGTTGGAGAAAAGAGAGATTTTAGGTGGGTTAAGATCTGACGGTCGACATCAAATCCCATAAACACATACATTTTTTTTCATAAGAAATTTTTCCTTTACCAAAAAAAAAAAAAAACCTCACACTCTCCGTCCAATTGTTATTCTTATGGATTTACATTTTTAATTTAAAAAATATATTTATCAGATTAACAAAATTATTTATAAATTTAAGATTCATATTCGTGACATTATATTTAACTTCTTAAAAGTTATTATATTTTATTTATATATATATATATATATATATATATATATATGCATATATTTTTATATTTATATTTACATTAGTGTATGACTTAGAGGTGTGAATTTTTTGTGTTACAATTTGTTTATTTTTTATCAAATTTCATTTGTTTTATTTTTTTATTGCTGAAAAATGTTTTTATTGATTAAGAGAGAGTCCTCATTCTATTTTAATATAAAACAGCTTTTATTAAGGTGGTAAATCTTAAAAAATTATGTGCATAAAATTATGATAGAATATGATAATTAATTTTAAAAAGTAACAAATAATTATTTAAAAAACTATATATAAACATGTTTACTAGTGTTGATGATTACTAGAATAATAATTTTATTTGAGTAATTTATAAATAGAATTATTTTAATTAAATTAATTAATATAACATAACATGGTATAAGAAGAAAAGCTAGGTGTTCAAATATACTTGAAGGCTGAACATCAGAGTGTCCGGTGAAGGAAAACAATGGCCGTCACTTCCTTAACCAAAGCCACTACTCTCAAGTGTCGTCTCTCATCAACCCAATTCTTTTCCACAGTTCCTCCCAAAGTTCCCCAATACAGGTACCAG
The DNA here is from genome assembly GCF_000208745.1 of Theobroma cacao. Taxonomy (NCBI): domain Eukaryota; kingdom Viridiplantae; phylum Streptophyta; class Magnoliopsida; order Malvales; family Malvaceae; genus Theobroma; species Theobroma cacao. Next base: position 24,695,789 of record NC_030853.1, on the reverse strand, counting down.
ATTTCTCTTGCCAATCTCCTCCAAAGGTGCGGTTTCCCACCTTCTCAAGTCCACACTTTCCTTGCAAGAAACCATTCGTTGCTCAATCATTCCGATTTGCACGACATTCAAAACTCTCTAAACATTCTTTTATCTTTCAAAATTCCCCAGAATTCCCTTATTTCTTTACTCTCTGACTGTCCAGCAGTTTTGGACTCTAACTTTTTGAAGAAATGGCAAATTGGGATTTCCAAATTTGGAAACTTGGATATTTCCCCGTTGGTTATTAGCAATGTTTTGGCACTTTCAAGGAGATTTCAGATTGACCCGGATGGGTTTTTGAAGAGGATTGGTGCTTTGAAGGGTTTGGGGTTTAATGGTGGGGTTTTGACTAGGGTTTTAGAAGGGTTTCCGAGGGTAATCATGATGAAGGAAAATGAAATTTGTAGAAAGGTTGAATTTTTCGAAGGAATTGGGATTCCAAGATATGGGATTGAAAGGGTTTTTTATTTGTTTCCTGAGGTTTTAGGATTTGATATTGGAAATAGGTTGAAGCCATTGCTTGAGGAGTTTGTGGAATTGGGTTTTAGTGAAAATGAGTTTAGGAAGGAGATTGTAAGGGATCCAAGAGTTTTGAGCATGGCATTAGGGGAAATGTCAAGGTGTTTGGGATTGTTGAGGACTCTGAAATGTCGCGTTCCCATTAAGGACAGGATTGTTAGTGAAGGAGAATTTAGAGCTGGATTGGAAGTGAAGCTTAGAGTTGATTGCTTGTGCAAACATGGGTTGATTCATAGAGAAGCATTTAAGATCCTATGGAAAGAGCCAAGATTGGTTTTGTATGAGATTGAGGAGATTGAGAAGAAGATTGAGTTCTTGGTGAACAGAATGAAGTATGGTGTCGGTTGCTTGGTTGAGGTTCCAGAGTATCTGGGTGTGAATTTTGACAAACAGATTGTTCCTCGATACAATGTCATAGAGTATTTGAAATCAAATGGTGCACTGGGTCTTGAGATAGGGTTGAAGAGTTTGATAAAACCAAGTAGGCTTAGATTCTATAATTTGTATGTCAAGCCATATCCAGAATGTGAAAAGATGTTTGGGAGGTTTGTGGAAGATGCTGGCCATCAAAGGCGGCATCCAGTTGGGATGTGGAAGCTTTTTAAGCCACAAAAGTATACAGAATCAAAAGAAGATGTGAAAAATATGAAGTCTTTTATGGAACCACTAGTTTAGTTGACAAAGCCACTGACAGATGATTGGTTAATAACCCAAGCTGAAAGCAGAACTAAATGAAGCAACAAGAAAGCAGAACTAAACGCAGATTGTTCTTTGTATGGTGTCAGCTGGGTTAAGACTGGCTCATTCAGAACCAGAAGTGAGTTACTAGACTCTAGCAAGTTTTCATTTGTCTTTCTCTTTTAATTGAATGCCACTTAAAATGTGTTTTAAATTGATTCAGGCGGTTACATATTTTAGTCTCAAACCAGACTACTGCAAGAGCGAGTAAATGGACGAAGGAATGTAAAATGTCTATGGCCTTAGATAGAACATTGGACAAGGTCAGTCGCCTGGCAATAGCACCAAAAGTAGCTGTTTTCACTGATCCTTAATATGGAAAGGTGCCTGACATTTCTTCTTCATTCCTCCTCTCCCTGTGGATATATATATATATATATGTATGTATATATATATATGTATGTATGTATGTATGTATGTATGTATGTATGTATGTATGTGTATGTATGTATGTATGTGTGTGTGTGTGTATATATGTATATGTATATGTATGTGTATATATATATATATACATACATACATATATATATATATATGTATGTATATATTTATGTACCCATGCATTTGAAATTTTGAATCACTTTGCTTCTGTCTGAATATATTATTTTCCTCTTTTTTTTATTATTTTATTTTTTCTGTAAGTTCAAATTGGATACAGTCGAACCATGAATTGCTATTTTGCTTTTCTATGCAATTTAATAATATGGCATAGAATCTTTTGGCATGAATCTTGGTCTCAGAACAACCTATAACTTGGAATAGATTGGAAAACTTGCTTTACGACATGTACTTTTTAATCTGTGATTGGATGATTGACTTGGCAGAGATGCCTTTGGAGTGGGTAGTCCACTACTTTTGTTTTGTTACTCTTGTTTTTGAGCTTTATTTGGGTTTTAGGCCTCTTTAAAGTTTGCCATATCTCAAGTTGAATAAAAGCATCAGGCTGTTTGCAAAAGGATTATTGCTGACAAATTTAGAGCTGATGGGAGACATCTTGATGAATTTGGTCTATACATTGTGAAGCTGATAATTTACCTCATTGCGTTAATCATTACTTTTTAACCAAGGAGATACTCATTCGAAAACACATTTCCCCTTACCTCTACATCTTGATACAATTAACCTGGATTCTTTGGTTGGCCATGCGACCAACAAAGCCATTCATGCTTCATTAGAGTTTCTCATTTGTGTCAATCAAGTTGGTGAACAAGTTGGCCTGAGCAAGCATTAAACTGGGCATAGTAAATCAATATGCACTTTTCGTGATTTTATGTGTCAGAAAGTAAACCAAGTTGATGTTGGTTTGTTCAGTTGGATTGTTGAATCAGATATTTATACCGCATTTATGCATTCACTGCTCAAGTTCACAAAAACTCGTTTAAATCTGTTAAGTTGTGCAATATTTCTCTTAAAACTAAAACTTTGTTATGCCTAGCACCACCAGTTGCAAGATGATATGAATAATGATTCTTTTTGTGTAAGATTTGGCCATATTGAATTGCTTACACTGTCTGGTCGAATACAGTTTGTCTGAAACTAGTAGAAAGCCCCTTTGACCTTGGCCAGGAGTGGGAATTGTCTGCCTCAAGCCAATGCTTCAGTTTGGATCGAAAGGGTATCAAACAATGCCGGGCCCCAAAGTAAATTTTGATGCAAGGATTCCATGAACACCTGAGAGGTTTTCCATTCCTTCATTTTCGGCCAATGGAGGAAGAGCAGACTCAGTATTTGGTTGTGAACAGCTTAGGAAATTTAAATGAGCTTCATCTGATTGAGGGTCCTGCTTGTACCATTTTCCATTTCTTCCTCTGGATTAGATATGCTTGTTTACTGGGATTGAAAAAGGTTATACAATGTTAAAATTTCCATATGTGACAGATGGACAACTCGAAAGAATCTGAATTGTTTCAGCCTTACCTTGTGATTGCAACACAATCACTTATGCATAAAAAAGGTTCTCAAAAAGAAAAGTGAGATGGCAGTAATTTGTGCTCATCTGTTTCTTATTTGTTTATTTATTTTCGGCAATTGTTCATTCCCTATGGGGCATCCCATTCCCAGCTATTAAGACTATATTGAAACTTTAGGATTCAAATACTCGGATGGGATAGTGTTGGGGTTTTCAATTTAGTCGATTGAAACTGGTTGAATTTGGTTAATTTCGTTTAGTTTTTCACTATTGGTATTAATCAATTAGAAATGACTGTTTGTTTTGTTATTTTGATCAATTTTCATTGTCTAAAATTTATAACTGAATCGATCAATTATTATATTTAAATGTTTTATATATATATACATGTATATAGTATTAACATTTTAAATATATATAGATATATATGCAATTAATTAAACACATTTAGGTTTTATTAAAAAAATATTATTGAAACATTAAGCAAAAATTTTTAAATATATTTTATATATAAATATTATTAATAATTAGAATCAATAAAAATAATTTGATTTCCATTAGTTTTTTTTTTTTTTGTTCTTTTTGCTTTTAAAGTATAATTCAGTCGATTTCAATTATTTTCTATGAGGGTTTGATTAATTCAGTTTTTGAAAATTTAAAATCAAAACCAATCAAATACTTATTCTTATCAATAAAGCCATGAGTAGAGTCCTAGATACTTATAATTTTATTTTACGGTATTTGAACTTGAACTCAATTAAAAATGCACTCTATAATACTTGAAATCAGCTGTAATTATTTATTAAAATTATTTAGTTAAAAATGATATGATTATCCACCAAACAGTAACTTGTTTGTTAAGGAAAAAAAAACATGGATATATATAAAAATATTTGATTCAGTGGTTGATTCATGTTGCTTTATTTGAAAAAAAAAAAAAAGACATGAATATTTGATTAGATACAAACTTGAAATTAAATTTTGAATTAAAATAAAATTTGAAGTTCATTGTATTAATCAAAAATAAAAAATTTTAAAACTATGAAATAAAAGTGAAATACTAGAAAATTGTTTAATTTCAGTAAGTAAATTATTAAATATAAGTAACTTAAAAAAATGAAAAAGTTCCCAAATTCTTCTTTCCCTTCAATTTTATACACGTGGCATCAACTGATTCCACTTCCACTTCAAATTCCTTAAAAGTAAATCCCCTCAATTCCTTTAATACTTTGAACTTTCTCCAAAATTATCTTTAGCAACCCAGTTTAGTCGCCGTACTCCTTACTCGTCCTCTGGATAGAACAGACACGGAAGAAAGATCTTCGTTTCCCTTATTCCATCCTTTAAACCAAGTAAGTAGCAACTTCTTTCCCCATTTCCTTTTCTCCTCTGTTTCCGTTGACCCTTTTGTTAATTTGGCTTAATTTTCCATTCAAATATGCTGTGAATTAAGTATAAGGACGGATTTGATTTGACTTTAATGGGTTTGATTGTTTTTCCCCATGTGTCTAACTTATATTGGAATTTAATCGAAATTTCCAGTTTTTGATTGGTTTAGTTTCCAGTTTCTTATTTGAGGTTTAAAGGAAATCTGTTGTTTATTGAAGAGTCCTTAAATAATGTCTGCTCTTCCTTAGTCGATGAATTATTTAAAGGGATGACGTTGAAATAATATATGAGTTACACGATAGGAGATGGTACTTTCCCATCCCATAATCCCTGCCCTTCCCTAGTAGGATTCGAGCATGGAATTTCAAGTTAGAGCCTCACGTTCTAACAGTTGAAGTGTCTCGTTGAAGGCGTTCAATTTAGTTGTTTTGGTCCCTTAGAATTTTCTTTTTTTGATTTTGGACATTGGCACAGTGGTGCAATGTGACCCATATAGTAGTCAGTACATGGTAGGAAAAGCCTTAGTTTGTTGTTGTTGTTTTTTGTATTTAAGAACTTTTTGAACTGCTAAAAATGAATGTTTTGTAATGTACTTTTCTATCTTGAATTGCTGTTGTGAGCAACAGTTCTCACATTTTCCTCTTGTAGAGGATATAAATTTGTATTTTATATCTCCCCTTTTTTTTTCAAAATTTTTATGAATAATGGTTAATCTTATTGTGTGGCAGTGGATTTGGATGAGGGTGCTGAAGCAATAGAGAGCTTTACAGGAGGGGAGACAGTGGCAGTTCCATGTGAAGGAGACTCAATTGTAGAACCACATGAAGGTATGGAGTTTGAATCTGAAGATGCTGCCAAGATATTTTATGACGAATATGCACGGCGGGTAGGCTTTGTTATGCGTGTGATGTCTTGCCGTCGATCTGAAAGAGATGGGAGGATTCTTGCTCGTCGGCTTGGATGTAATAAGGAGGGTTATTGTGTTAGTATTCGAGGTAAATTTGGCCCTGTCCGAAAGCCCCGGCCAAGCACGAGGGAAGGCTGTAAGGCAATGATTCATATTAAGTTCGATAAGTCTGGAAAGTGGGTGATAACGAGATTTGTAAAGGACCATAATCATCCACTTGTAGTCGCTCCACGTGAGGCTCGTCAAACAATGGTGAGTTGGTCACTTTGCTCCCCTCCTTTTCCTCTTCTTTGAAACTATAATCTTCTGTGTAGTTTCCATTCTGACTGTCCAAAACTTTGGTTAAATTTTCTAGTTTTATATTCTGTCTGGTTTATCTAATTTTCAAATTTTTATGGAGTAATGTTTTCTCTTCAGACTTAAATTTGCCTTTGTTTGTAGGAAAATAAGTTTTTCCCTGTAATCTTTATCTATATTCCAGTATCATGTTTTTCTATTTCTATGTAAATGATATCGTATAAATGCTCTTTAAGCAGAACAAAAACCATTGGATGAAGATGTAATTATATAATAAGGTGTTTAGGAACAAAGGAGTATCATGTTCCTTTAGAAGGCATGAAACCAATGTATTTTTGAAAAGTAGTTGGGATTAATATTAAAGTATTTTATGTCTCTACAAGAGTAGAATTTTTTTACTTTTAATAGTTTATTTAACTACTAGACTGAGAGCTGCTTAATTGAAGAAGGAAAGAGGGAAGTAGCCTGTGCGTTTGTTTACTTTAAAAGAGATTTTAGCCAAATGAAGATGTGTAGTTTGCATGTTCATGCGCTATGAGGACTATACCAGCTTTGGGTGAAAATAGAAACTGCACTCAAACATAATACTAATAACCACATTAATACGAGGACTATACCAACTTTGGGTGAAAAGGGTATGTCAGATATAACTTGTAGAAGAAACAAGAAAGCGCCTGCAGCCTCTTCTCAGCTGTACTGCAAGTTATAGGTGTTGTGGTTGTCTTATCGATGAGCTAGGAGTGGTATCAGTGAGGCCCTGGGTTGTTGGACTTTCTACTTCTTATTTTGATCTTGACTTGACAGGTGATAACCACATTAATATGGGGCAACGAAACATTCAATAAGTGTGAACTAGGAAAAAACCTAAGAACTACAGTTACTTTCAAGATTAGACTGGCAAAGCTCAACCAAGATTCATCCTTAGACCCAAATTCTCCATACTTCTCTTCTATGCATTTATGCTTGCCTTTAATATCTATTTGCATTTATTCCGAAATTCTATAAATGCTGCCAGACACTTGATTTTTTACTATGATGTCTTCTGAGGATAAAACTATGCCATGCATTTGTGCAATATTTCTGTTGAACATCTATATTTGGTATTAAATATTATGCAATTAGAAGACAACACATTCGCTGAATGAGTATAAGCTGAAGTGAGGCTATTGAGATAATGTCTACTCATATATGAAAAGATAGAATAAAAATGAAGTTGTTCATGAGAGGGTATAGGTGGCACTAGTTAAGGATAAACCTAGGAGTGATTAATTTAGATGGTTTATTCTTGTGCAGCATAGACCTAGCAATGCTTGGTTATGTAAGAGGAAATCGATCCCCATAGAAAAAATAAAAATTGGTTGAGGAATCCAAATATGTCATGGGTTGAAATCATAAATGATGATTTGGCTTCTTGAAATTTTTCGAATTATATGCCCTTGACTGAGTGGAATGGGAAAAACAAATTTGTGAAGCTTACCCCAATTTAGGCATATTTGAATTGAATACTTCCAAAGTAATCTTAGGTAGTAAAAGTACCCCATTTGGTTGTAGTTTCATCATTTTGAAGCTGAAAGCTTGAGCCACTTGATTTGTGACGCAATCAAATGAATTAATTGCTCATTCGTGCTATTCCTCAGTAATATAATATTTCATCTCATAAACAGTTTTTACTTTTTCCACTATTTTCCCTAATATGTCTTAACAAATTGAGCATTTTTAATGTTTTGGTATGCTTCATTTTCAGGCATCTACAGTAGTTTGCATACAAAGGCATGTTCGCGGGCACATTATTCCTTTTTTTTTTTTATGGTTTGGTGCTCATTAGTATGATATTTTCCAAAAAATGTGATGTGAAATGATCCTATATCTATATGGAACAAATATTTGCTTTCCAAGTGTTTCTAACAATGTGCTTTCTGTATACAACTTTGAAGGATGAAAAGGATAAGAAAATTCAAGAACTAACTGCTGAGCTGCGGAATAAGAAACGACTATGTGCAGCATATCAAGAACAACTGACTGCATTTATGAAAATCGTTGAGGAGCATAGTAACCAACTATCAAAGAAAGTACAAAATGTAGTCAACAACTTGAAGGAATACGAATCTATAGAACTGGAGCTATTGCAACATAGATAGCCTCAGTCATTTGTGTGTGTATGCCATCACCCTTTTCTACTTAAAGCTCTGTCATCATATCTAGTTGATAAATATCATCTGATAGAAACTTCCGGATCAGTTGATCCGAATGTGTCATATAATTTGTTCATTTATAACTGTTAGATTTTCTTTTTATGTTTCATTTGTGGGTGTAGCAGAGCTGTGTAAACATAGGGCTTCCAAGTGCAAATACAGAGATGAGAAGAGCTGTTATTTAATTCAAAGTTAGTGAGGGTTAGGGTTGTATCTAGAGTGCCCCAGTGAAGGCATTGCAATTGGGGACAGACATTTTTCTTTTTTTGAGTAAGGGAACCAACAATTTTTGTGCGTAAAGAACATTCTTGAGTATTTGAAGGGAGGTCCTTTTACAGTTATGGTAATGTGATGAAGACAGTAAGAGGTATGCTTTTCCTCACAGCTTCCTCATGATGTGGTCCTGACTACATATGCTATTTTTCTGTTAAACTTTGAATAATGCTTTAGCCACAATGATTTAAAACCTGAATTACCTTTGGTACATTTTGATTCTCCAGCCAGATTGTGTTTAATCATGTAAAGTATTGGAAAATACTTATTTCTGGAATGATATATTGATCTTTTATTTGTATGTTCATTTACTCCTAAATGCACAAGCTATGCTGTTTTAATTTTTCTTTTGCCTGTTTGTAACAGAACAAGTGTGGGTTATTGAGGAGACTTGATTTGAGTGGCTTTGCTTATTTGGTGAATGAACAATAGGTAGTGCCTGGGTTTTGCATACCATGTTATTTTTTGAGACTTGCTTCCTGTAGAATAAAAAATGCTTCTAATCATTCAGCCGTTAGTACCAAAGGATGGCGTGACTTTGCTTGTAACTTCAATTTTTCACTAAAGATGATAAATATGTCCATATACTTAAAAGAGCTGCAGAAATAATTTTGGTCCAGGTTAAAGGCATCACATGTCCTCTTATACAAAAATTTAATAAAATAAAAATGAATATGAAATGAACCTCATAAAACTCTTTGTCCTTTTTTTTTCTTTCATTTTCTTCTTATTTATTTCTCTACTTTACTCATTTTTCCTTGTTTGTTTTTCCTTTTTATTTTCTATTTAGAACAAATCAACAAACATGAGAATAAAAGAATGAAAACAAATTTAAAATATCAATTCACCTCTTAAATACTTTTTGGTCTCTATTATTTCAAATTGCATTGTTAGACTCTTGACTTTTTGTTACCATTAGTAAACAGTTCATAATTATTTTTAAATAATTGAAAAATAAATAAATAGAAAATATAATAATTTAATTTAATTAAATAATAATAAAAATATTTTTTATTAAATGTTTATCAACTTAAAAATAAAAAAGACCCACAATAATGAAAAAAGAAAAAATTAAAAAAAATTATTTGAGATTATTTTCTTAACAATTCAAAAAAAAAAAACTCACAAGTTTGAAGCAAAAAATAAAATAAAATAATTAAGTAATAATATTCTAATTAAATTAAGTATAATNCAATTCAAAAAAAAAAACTCACAAGTTTGAAGCAAAAAATAAAATAAAATAATTAAGTAATAATATTCTAATTAAATTAAGTATAATTTTTTAATTGTTCTCCTTTTCTTTCTAGTTTCTCTTTCTTTCATTCAATTTTAATGGTTCCTTCTTTCGCAATTTCTCCCTCCTTCAATCTCCACGCAGCACCATGCCTATAATCCGAAATTATTTTCACCAAAGCACCATCATCTTATAGTGAATTTTTCAACTACAAAATTTTAATAAATTTATAATGTTTTAATAAATTCTCAAGAGCTTGGCCGGTTAAATTTAAATTGATCACAGAGAGCTTGGTTAAAACATACAACAACCTTCTTAAAAACAAAAAATTTATACTTAATTTAATTAAAATATTATTATTTAAATTAGATTTTTTTTCACTCCAAAATTATGAGTGTTTTTTTAATTGTTAATAAAATAATCTTAAATGTTGTGAAATATAACTTTGAAAGAGAATGTTAGAGAGAAGTAGCAAGAATGTAAGAACATCTTTTATTTCATTTCTTGTTTTAGTATATCAACCATCAACTATAATGCCTCTATTTATAGGCACAAATAGATGGAGGGAAAATGAATTTACATAAATTGAGAAATTAACTTAGTAGATAGAAATGTATATATACTGAGTGAAATCAAGAGATAAGGATGCACTAACATAAATATGTACATTGGATATGAGAGATATATTGGATATTATGAAATACAATGGATATTTACATATATTCATAACACTCCTCATAAATGTCTATTGTACTGCCTCATTAAAAACCTTAAGCCAGAAAAACCCAATGAAACAAAAATCAGACAGAAAGAAAAAAGATGAAAAACCTCGTGAGACAAAAACTGGATTGAATGAAAAATAGTACAGTGCATGATCCATAATTGCTCCCCTCAATTGATCCATTTTGCCACTTCTGAATCTATCCCTTTAATATCTATTGTACTCTCTCATTAAAAACCTTAAGCCAAAAAAACTCAGTGAGACAAAAACTTGTAAGAAGGAAAAAAGAGTGCAATGTATGGTCCATAATTACTCCCCTCAATTGAGTCATATTGTCAATTCAGGAGCAAATTAATCTTTTATCTTGTTAACTTTCCGTATTTCAATGTCATATATTAATTTCTTAAATGTTGACGTTGGTAATGATTTGGTAAAAAGATCAGCAAGATTATTGGTGAAACGAATTTATTTAACGTCAACTTGTCGACTTTCCTAGAGTTTATGAGTGTAAAAAAATTTCGACGAGCTATGCTTGGTTGCATCACCTTTAATATATTCTCCCTTAATTTGTGCAATACAAGTAGCATTATTTTCATAAATTATAGTGAGGAATTTGTAACCAATGTTAAACAACAAGAATTATAAATATGTGTTTTACCGGACATCAACCAAACATACTTTTTTCCAACTTCATATAGGGCAATAATTTCAGAATGGTTGAAAGATATAACTACTAACGTTTGCTTAGTAGAGCGTCAATGGATATTCACATATATACATAACATTAAATAATTTATTTATTTTTTAATTTTTTATCATTATGTGTTTTTTTAAGTTGATAAACATTGAATAAAAATATTTTTATTATTATTTAATTAAATTACATTATGATATTTTTTGTATTTTTTAATATTATAAGGATAATTATTATTTTTCATATTTGTAAATAATTATGTACTTCTAACAATGCATTTTCAAATAAAATGGGACTAAGTGCACTTTAAAGGTGTATGGAGGGGTTTTTTATATTTTACCCTATATACTTTGATGCTTTTGTAAAAAATAAACCATGAAAAACAAAAACGTATATTAAATTTTATTTTTGTTACATTTGTATTTATATTGTTATTCTTTTCATTAAAATGCAAGAATATAATAATCAAAAGATTTTAAGTTGCTGGTAAAAGATATATTACCAATTTAAGTTTAAAAAAACTTAGCATATAATATTTAAATTAATTTGTTAATAGTAAACATTTTTTTATTATTATTATATTCTGCATTTTGTATTTTTATCTTTTTGGAGAATACTATCAGGTCAGAAATTAATCAAGTAAGAGCACTTAAAGATTTATTTTATATTGTTTTTGTTGAAGAAATTTTTCTATACTCTAAATGTTTATTGATAAAGAATATGAAAAAGTGATTAATTCGTTATTTCTGAAACTTTTTTCTAAAAAAAAAATTGTTTGAAGATGAAAGTGTTATGATTGTAGGAAGTAAAATATTTTATCTCCAAAAATAAATTGTCAAAAGAAAGCAAATATTTTATAATAAGCATGAGATCAAAACTTTTAAATATTTCAATTTGAAAAATAAGTGGTGGGAATTCATTTATAATATATTCGGTTATAATTAGAATTTTTTTATTATAAGTTTATGTTTATTTTATATTGGGTAAGTATTTTATATTTTTATTATCATATTATTTTTATTTTTTATTAGGAATATTATTTATTAAATCTAGTATTTCTACAATAACAATATTATATTTATTAATTTTTATTCAAAAATTCTTATTTATAATTCATTTCATCACCTGTCTCACGATCTAAGTACTTGCCTCACATGACTTAATTTTAGTTTATCCGTTATTTAAAGATATATTTGTCATGAATGCTGATATATTTATTCATTATTCTCTCGACCATTCGAGTATAGAAATAAATTACCTACTTACATTACGAAATAAAATCAAAAGAATTGTCCTAAATTATATAATTCTCTTGAAAAACTACAATAATATTTTGCATTGTTTGAGACAAGCTATTAGAGAAACAGTTTGTGATGACTATAGAAACAATTTGCACGGTCTTAACACCTGTTTTAAATTATCTCAGTACCTACTATGCACAATCTAAGCACCTACCTTGTACAATCTCGGTATCTGGCTCGCATAGTATCATTTTTTCAAAATTTTATTTATATGAAGTTAAGCTACTATATGGCAGTTGAATCAAATCAGGTGGAAGACTTTTTTACTGCTTGATTGTTTTTTTTTTTTAAATATAATAATTTAATTAAAATATTAAAATAAATATACAAAATTTAAAGCATTAACACAACTAATATACGAAGTACCCTATTTTGCAGATGTTAGTTGAGAACCAAACAAAAGTGTCTACAATTAGAAAATGGCAAATGGGAACCGTTCCTAGCTTTACTTTAAGAATTTGAAAACCCACGTACTGGGGTTCAAAGCTAAAGTATTTCTATTATAGATTGTTAATGCCTCATCTCTTATTCCATCTGTCCCAACTAATGTAACTTTATATATTCTTATATTAACAAAAGAGTGGCAATAGAAAACGGCATATGGATAGTTCATTTTATAACAAAAAATGTTCCGTTCTCTTATTATTTTAATTCCCATAGTAATGATAAATTTGTGTACTTCTATTTTCTTTTTCACTTGATTGGAAAGAAGTTGTGTATTTTTTCTTAACTTTTAGACATTTAAATCAATAATAGATTAAAGTGAGGTAATACATAACTTTTCTTCATTTTCCATCTTCGGTCTTTCACAATCTTCAATAGTTTTTTTAAGGAAGTGAGCCTCCTTTGAATTTGCTTTGAATGAAAAAATTTTGAAGACATTTAAAAATTTCAGAATCGAGAAGGGAATTGAGTTTGTAATCTGTTGAGGAAATAAGGTTGTTTTACTAGCTTTTGAGAGATATTCTAAATTTGTAATGTTTCCCACGTAAAGCTTGGTATCAAGAAAGTATAGATCAATTAGGACATCAGGAAAATCCATCTTTGAATTTTTATACAGATAATTTCTATTGGGACTTGCATCTGGAAATTCTTTATTTGTATTTATATACTCAAAATTTCCATTGTGGATGTCAGCTAACATGTTAGTTCCTACTATTGGTAAAAGATTTTTAAATTGTTCACACATTAAAGTTTGGAAGACTTTGTTTGCAGCGTGGCTTACTGCAAATGAAAAGCTTGCTTGGGCTTAGAACAAAAGGTTGAAGTTTGAAAACTCTATCTCCATAATGAGTATAAATTGTCTCCTTAATAGATTTTTCTAAACTATCGAATATATACTTTTATTTTTTGAAGATATTATTTTAATTTATAATATACACAAGACAATATAATTTTAAAAAAACTTTTCGTAATCAAAATAATTTTAAAAAATTGTCAAATAAAATTATGTAAACAATGACATAAGGATTAAGTAAGTTTGCACATGAAGGTCAAGCTAAAACGAGGTTGTGTAAAGTGCTTAGATCATGCGAGGTAGATATTGAGATTGTGCAAATTATTTCCGTAATTATCACAAATTGTTTGCTTCATAATCTTTTTTATCTAATATATCATTATCTTTTTTAAAGATATTATCTAAATCTATAAAACTTTGATAACCTACTGAATTATAAATAAAAATTATTAAATAAAATTTTATAAATTTGGTAAAAATTTACAAATCTAGCATTACTATTGCAAAAATAAAAAAAATAATATGATGATAAAAAGCATAAAATATTATTAATTAAAAAGAAATAAAATTAAAAAACAAAATTATAATAAAAGAATTCTAATTATAGATGAATATGTTTTCAAAATTAACTTTATGAATTTCCATAACTTATTTTTCAATTTAGATAACTTCAGTCCCTACTTATTACGAAATGTTTTCTTTCTCTTACCAACCTAGTTTAAAGATTACGGATTTTACTATCTTCTTTCTTATGAATATAACTTTTATTACAAATTTACTTTACAAATATTCTAATTTGTTATAATAATAAAAACAACAAAAACCTTACAACAACCATTGCTTTCTTATTTTTTTCCATCTATTGCATATTGAATACCTAAATATTATAAAATTTATATGTTTCACAACTTGTTCTTCCCTTGTTCCAAGTGTTCCCTAATCCATGATTTGTTCTACCTCCTCAATTACTTCTTTTTCTCGATTTACTTGTTCTACCTCTTGTTCTCTCTGTATGTTTCTTTTTGTCAATTACTTATCTTATTTTACATATTAACTATTTTATTCAACTTTTTTTTCAAAAAAAATTAATGACATTATTTCCTATTTTTTATTTTTTATTTAGTAACTTCTCACCTTCATTTCCATTGACTCTCTCATCATCTATTACATCTAAAATTATTATCTTTATCTCAGCTCTTACTTTCCCTTTCCTCTATTTACTATTTATCTGTCTTTTACCTTGATACTCATTATAATTATCACTTAGGTAAAGAATATTAATAAAAAATTATATTCATTTTCCTTTTTTACTATATTACCAATATCATGTTTATCAGTATTAGAATCAAGATTTCAAGTTTGTAAAGGCAAAAACAATATTTTCAATGTTTGTAGGAAAAAAACTATAAAATATTTTTTTAAAAAAATAAAAATAAAAAAATAAAATTTGAAAACTTTGAAGAGGCGGAGCTATTATTAGCTCCATCCTTCCGTCTCTGATGCTTATAATTATAATTTTTTTTCATTATCAAATTTACATATACCATTCCATCACCCTCCCACTTACAGCATCAATTCATTATCATCTAAGGCGGAAGAAAGGAGCAAGTGGGCCCCGCCCACACGATAATTTTAAAAATTTTATAACTTATCTTTATTTTTTAAAAATTTTATAATTTCGTCCCTTATAAAAATTTTAAAATTTTAAAATTTTTTTAATATATTTTTATTTTTTGGAATTTATAATTTTATCTCTATAATAATTTTTTATTTGGTGAGATGTCACACAACAATCCATCAACAACTAATTTAATAAAATTAAAATAAAACCTATTGCAATAAAATTATTTTCAAACCCCACCTCTCCAAAACCTCATAACCACCACCTATTATTCTCTTTTTTTTTACCAAATACTGTAGAAGCAAAAAAAAATAATTTTTTTTACATCATTTTGCTTGCTAGTATTTTCTGTACAAAAAATTTTTAGTTAGTAACTCAATTTTCATGTCATGATAATTGGTAAATTTAGTTTATTTACTTATTTTATTTTTAATATTTTTAACTTTAAATTTTTTTATTTAATAATTTCTATTTAGTGATTTTGATTTAAAATTTACCATCTTAACTAACATTTTAACTAACATTTTAGTTTCTACTACTAGTAAAAGATTTTTAAGTTGTTCGGACATTAAAGTTTGAAAGACTTTTTTTTCAATACGTTGCAACAAAGTAATGCAGCATGGCTTACTAGAAATGAAAAGCTTGCTTGGGCTTAGAACAAAAGGTTGAAGTTTGAAAAATCTATCTCCAGTATAAATTGTCTACTTAATAGATTTTCCTAAACTATCGAATATATACTTTTATTTTTTGAATATATTATTTTAATTCATAACATACACAAGACAATATAAGTTAAAAAAAAAATTTTCGTGATCAAAATAATTTTAAAAAATTGTCAAATAAAATTATGTAAACAATGACATAAGGATTGAGTAAGTTTGCATATGAAGGTCAAGCTAAAACGAGGTTGTGCAAAGTAGTTACCAAGGTCGTGCGAGGAATGTGCTTAGATCGTGCGAGGTAGATATTGAGATTGTGCAATTTGTTTTCGTAATTATCACAAATCATTTGTTTTATTACTTTTTTTATCTAATATATCATTATCTTTTTTAAAGACATTATCTAAATCTATAAAGCTTGTAAAGAATTATAAATAAAAATAATCAAATAAAATTTTATAAATTTGGTAAAAATTTACAAATCTAGTATTACTATTGTAAAAATAAAAAAAAATAATATGATGGTAAAAAACATAAAATATTACTAATTAAAAAAAATAAAATTAAAAAACAAAATTATAATAAAAGAATTCTAATTATGCATGAATATGTTTTCAAAATTAATTTTATGAATTTTCATCACTTATTTTTCAAATTAGATAACTTCATCCCCTACTTATTATGAAATGTTCTCTTTCTCTTACCAACCAAGTTTAAAGATTACGTATTTTACTATGTTCTTTTTTAAGAATATAATTTTTATTACAAATTTACTTTACAAATATTCTAATTTGTTATAATAATAAAAACAACAAGAATTTTGCGACAATGCTTGCTTTCTTCTTTTTTTTTCATTAATTGCATATTGAATACCTAAATATTACAAAATTTATATGTTTCACAACTTGTTCTTCCTTTGTTCCAAGTATTTTCTAATCCATGATTTGTTCTACCTCCTCTATTACTTATTTTTCCTTATTCAATTGTTTTGCCTCCTCTTCTCTCTATATGTTTCTTTTTGTCGATTATTTATTTTTTTTTACGTATTAACTATTTTATCCAACTTTTTTTAAAAAAATTAATGACATTATTTACTATTTTATATTTTCTATTAAGTAACTTTTCATCTTCATTTCCATTGACTCTTTCACCATCTATTACATCTAAAATTATTATCTCTATCTCAACTCTAACTTTCTTTTTTCTCTATTTACTATTTATCTGCCTTATACCTTATACATAACATAATTATCACTTAGGCAAGGAATATTAATAAAAAATTATATTCATTTTTCTTATTTACTATATCACCAATATCATATTTATTAGTATCGTAGTTAAGATTTCAAGTTTGTAAAGGTAAAAACAATGTTTTCAATGTTTGTAGGAAAAAAACTATAAAATATTTATAAAAAATAAAGATAAAATAAAAAAAAATAAAAAAATAAAAAAATTTTGAAAACTTTTAAGAGGCGGAGCTCTTATTAGCTTCGTCATTCCGTCTCATAATTGTAATCTTTTTTCAATATCAACTTTATATATACCATTCAATCACCCTCTCACTTACAGCATTAATTAATTATCATCTAACGTGAAAGTAAGGAGTCAGTGGGCCCCCGCCCACACAACAATTTAAAAATTTTTATAACTTATCTTTATTTTTTTGAAATTTTATAATTTCGTCCCTTCCAAAAGTTTTTAAAAATTTTTAATATATTTTATTTTTTTGAAATTTATAATTTTATCTCTATAATAATTTTTTATTTGGTGAGATATATTACAACAATCCATCAACAACTAATTTAACAAAATTAAAATAAAACCTATTGCAATAAAATTATTTCCAAACCCCACCTCTTCAAAACCTCAAAACCACCACCTATTGTTATTTTTTCTTTTTACCAAATGCTGTAGAAGCAAATAAAATATTTTTTTTTTACATTTTTTTGCTTGCTAGTATTTTCTGTATAGAAAATTTTTAGTCAATAACTCAATTTTCATGTCATGATAATTGGTAAATTTAATTTATTTACTTATTCTGTTTTTAATATTTTTCACTTTAAATTTTTTTATTTAATAATTTCTACTTAGTGATTTTGATTTAAGATTTACCGTCTTAATCATTTTTTGTTGAATGTAACAAAATAAGGATTTGGTTAAGCATCTAAAGTTAGTTATTACTTATATATTTAAGGATTGTTTGATTACTTTCCTACAAATTATTTAGGTTTTTTTGTTTAGATTTTTGTGAACAATTAAGTTTTTTATTCGAGATTACTTATTCATTAAATTATTTATTGATATTGTATTTAATTTTTGTAATTAATTTTAAAGAATTGTTTCCTCATTGAATTGTTTATTGATAGTTCTTAATATTTTGTAGGGGATTACTTCCTTCATCTAAAAATTGAGATTATTTTCATTATTAAATTATTTATGATTATACGAGTTAATTTTTTCAGTAAATTATTAAGATTAGTTTCATGGAGTAATTTTCAAGATTTATTTGTATAATTTTGTATGAACTTTTTCCATTTATTTATTTTTATATTTTTATCAAATATTGAACTTCTAATATAAACATTATCTTCGACTCTTTGTCCTCCCAAACGTGAAATCCTGACTCCATCACTATTCCCATCATTTCTATCATTGTAGAGATGTCTCAACAAATTCATTCATAAATAGATGACAAAAAAAAAAACATAATTCAATCACAAGTCCAAATAAAAAACCAAAACAAAAAATCTCAAATCAACAAAAAAAAAAATCATCTTAGAAACACAGTAAAAAATGTAAACAATTATTATGAATCCTATATATTTTTTCTCAAATAATTAATTCAATTAACTATAGAAGAGGTAGAAAGAGTTGAGAGAGAATTTGAAAATGGAAAATCCTTGAAGCGAAGAAAATTTGAGAACCAGTGATTGCTGCAACATAATTATTTGTACATAATAATACAAAAATGTAATGGCAAAAAGAAAGTTAAGAGAAAATAAATCAATCATAAATAAAAAATGATTTAAGAAAATTATAATCTCCAAAATATTTAGAAAAACAAATAAAAGGGGAAGCAATTCTAATTGTAACCTCCAATATTGAACTTTCCAAGAAAGCCTAAATAAAAAAAAAATTATCCATGAGCACTCCACTCGTAAAAGGTTTAATTAATTTAGTTTGTAAGGCAGCATCGTTTGGAAGTTCAACTTGGGCCGAAGGAGGATAGGCCCGTTAACTGGACTGAACTGGAGAGGTGGCCCGGCCTTTGAGCAGGTATATGGGCAAGTGGTCTTATTACTTATTAGTAGCACGGGTAGTGTATGAGCGGCAAAAGAACATCGTGGCTTCAGTCGTCCAGAAATTTGCCACGTGTATTTTCCTTAAAATGGTCCAGTTTTCGAATTTGTCATCTTCTTTTCTCTTCTTTCTGATTCCTCACCATCCGTTTTCTCTAATTTTCTCAGAACAAACGGAGCAGAAGAAACCCTCTTAGTTCGAGTAAGTTTAATCTTTAATTTTGGTTTACTTAAAAATCCATCGCTTGCCTCTTTTCTTTTTAGAGGAACTAGTACTGTACTGAGACTTGGACTGTTGTTTTGTCGAATCTAATCGGTCTTTCTGTTTTTGTTTGTAATTGGAAATGCTTTTTGGCTAATTTTTTTGATAAATGTGATGCCTGTGATATGTATATATGCTAATATTGCTACCGAATATCGAGATTTGAAACCTAGAGCTATTCTTGTATCATGTTAAAGAAATGTTAGATCAACTAGTATGTGTTAATGTTGCTAGTATTATCTAATTGGTGCTATGCGTATGGGAAGATTGTCCAATATTGCAGTTTGCTCAATATAGCAGTGACCAATTTATGTTGCAATTAACTTTTCCCCATCTTTATATGGTAGTTTTGTTGGTTTTGTTACTTGTTCTTTTGAGTGATGCATTATGTTTTAACTTTTTAACTTTTGTACAAGGAGAGTTATGACTTATTGAGTCAAAAAAATGTACACCATTACCTGAACATATGCGTAACAATACTCCAAAAAGAAAAGGGGAAGTGGGTGGGTGTAGTTGAGAAATTTGATTCCTTATCATTTATATTTATGCATGTTGGATGCCATGTTTCTTTTATTGGTGCAGGTTTTTTTTTTTTCTCTCGTAGGTTGAAATGTTTGCAGTTTAAGCTTGTGATCGTTTTCTAATCATGTGTGTAGGAGAGTAACTGGGAGATGTATAACTTTCTTAGCCATTGACTACTCTTTTAAGTTGGTTAGATGTCATATTATGTACTAGTGAATTTTAGTTTTTATTTCCAACCACTCTCTTATGCAACAGTGGATGAACTAGTGGATGATGTAGATGGAAGATTAGAAGCTTCTACCGGGGATGAATCAGATATGCATGAGTATGACTCAATTCAGGAACCATACGTGGGCATGATATTTGAATCAGAAGAAGCTGCCAAAATATTTTATGAAAATTATGCAAGACAGAGAGGATTCTTCACACGTGTTCTATCTTCACATAAGTCAGAGCTTGATGGGTTACTCATCTCTCGTGGACTTGGATGTAGGGGTTACTTTGATAATCAGTCAGAAGTTCACCTTCAGAAGCAGGAAAAGCAACGCGAAAGCTGCTCAGCAATGATTCATTTGAGGAGAGATAAGACTGGGAGATGGGTAATTAAGAAATTTGTGAGGGACCATAATCATCCATTGGTGATTCGGTTGGAAGAAAGTTGCAGAAGACTTGTAAGCTTTTCATGACTTGGTCAATTACTAGTGAAATGAAAATGCTTACTTTACTATTGGACTGATTTTTTCTTGTTTTTGTTGGTTAGAAATCTACCAATCATTTTAGATAGATAGGAGCGTTGGTACTTGGGTTTCTTTTGTGGATTTTTTATTCTCATCAGTGCTTATTGTTGTTATAATTATTGGGGTGCTTGTTCTTTGTCATTATTTGGTTCTCTTTAGAGCTTCTTGGAAGTTCTCTCCTTTTCCCAACTGGACATATTTCTTATCATTTTCTTCCTAGGAGTGCTTTATTATCCTCATTATATTGTTCTTTTTAATATATGTGGTTCTTTTCTTGCTATCTGCTGTGAAGTTTTAGTTCCTAAGATTCTGCAGATAGTCTTATCTATGTTCTTCTACTTCTGTTAATATGTCTTGATAATTTATCTGTTTGGGGCTGGAGGACTTGGATAAGTGTATTTACTAAACTAATGTTGCATAAAGTTTAATACTGTCAATCAGTTATTTCTTTGTGATAAGGGATCTACAGTTTCCATTTGCTTTCTGCAACTTTAAGAGGGTGTCTCGAACTTTTGTACGTTATTAACTGCGTGCTCCATTACTGTGGTACTGAGACTTTTCGGAGATGTTATTCAAATTTAAACTTTTTCCAAAATCCTAATTCATAGATAACTCACTGAGGTGAAAAACATCTGAAATTTCTTCTTCTTCTGTTTTTTAATGTATGGTGTTTTCACCAGATGTCTTTGGCAAAAAACTACATTCTTTTGAAAGTATAGTTTCTGCCATTCAGTATATCTGTATTGGAGTAACACAAGTATGTAGTTCATTTCTTGGATTCTTAAAGGCTGATTTATATGATTAGATATTTATTTGGTGATGAAATTTAATTGCAATTAATCCCACTCTTAGTTTCGTGCAATTAAAAACTCCCTCCTTTCTGAAGACATTGAAGTGCTGCCTAATTTTCCTTAAATTTCCTGTTTTATTTAAAGATAAAAATCACTTGTCAATACAGATGCTGCTGGTTCTCACTAGCTTCTTGGAGTATATAATTGTAAAGGAAAATTTTGAGATGACAACAGTGCTTAAATTATGATGAATTAAGAGACATAGAAGGTGAATAAGAAAAAACATGATAGAATATTAAGGGGAGAGATAGAAGATAGAAAGAGAAGGGAAGTAAATTCTTGTCCTTAGGCTGAGGTTTTAGAAAAAGGGCAAAAGGAATGGGACAGGGAAGAAATTTCTTAGACATTGTTGAAAGTAATCCTTTTCAGGAATCTATTGAAGTTTTTATTACAAAGCTTATGGTCCTTCTATGAGCTTTATGGTTGTAATTCCTAATTCCAAAGCCTAAGTTCCCTTACATACCCCTAAACATGATACTCATATGTTGCAAGGCCATAAACAACAACTAGTTAGTGAAAATAACTTTTACATATGTCACACTTTATTTGTCTTAAAAATCTGTTGTTTACTGTATCTCTTGATAGGGGGGCTTGGGTTTAATCTCTGGTTTGAGGGAGCGTGTTAGAGGTGCCCCCGCCCCCCTCATCTTATATCTAAGTATTACTGCTACTTAGATGTATAAAGAATGCAGAAAAGGGAAAATCCACTCCTTTTAAGTATTTTTACATGAATTTCTGCTGGAAGTGAAAATGTTGTAATGATTAAAAGATAGGAATGATAGATAAATAGGATATACATGCTAACAAGTTTATTTTCACTTTTGGAATATTTTCATTGTTATTTTCAGATTGTTCATATCCTAGATAAATATTAACTGGCAAATGCAACATTTAGATTGTATTATACTTGAACCGCCTTAATAGTTTGCTGGTGTTTCTCCATTTTCCTAAAGGAGGTCTTTGGTTTAGTGCTGTTTGAGAGTGGGATTTAGAACTTTAAACAATAGACTCCCTCTTCGCCCTCTTCCTTCCTCTTTATTTGTGGTCATGAAGTAGGTTTCACATGAAACAAAAAATGATTAAACTCTAATCACCATCTGTAATGCACCAAAGCTTTTTCACAGTCTACATATTGTGTTAACAAATTGACACCATCATGTAGGATTCTGAAGAAAATTGACATAACCAATTCACCATGTAGGATGTCATATGCCAATTTGTGAAGCTTAGTTAAACTTGCTAACATGCATGACAATATTGTCCTCAAAATGAGGACTGTTTCAGTCCATGTCCCATTCCCTTTTCCCCCTTTTTTGCTTGAAGAGACTGGTGCTAGCATAGATAATATATGTTTATATCTTTTTTATACAGCTAGCATAGGTAACTAATTACACCTTGACAATGCACCATTTAAGGTATTTCTGATTTATTATTATTGTTTTTCTGGATTCCAGGATGAAGAGAAGGATAAGAAAATTCAAGAATTAACTGCAGAATTGCGGGTTAAGAAGCGGTTAAGTGCATCATACCGTGAACAGCTAGTAGCATTTATGAAAGAAGTTGAAGACCACAACTATCACATATCAATGAAAGTTCAAGCAACTTTGGACAATTTGAAAACGCTTGATGCTAAAGTACATGAGCTTTTACACGGCAGATAGCTTCCGCATAGCTTCCGCATGCAGAGTATACCATATCTTCTCTTTCCGTATTGCCTGATTGTGCCTCTTTGTTCATGAAATCTCTTCTTTACTGGAAATGATTAGTTTGTGGTTGAAAAGCTAGGGGTATTAGAGAAAATCTAGATGCTTTACTGCAGAAAAGGGAGGTAATGGAATTGATGAATTCTTGATCTTTCCCACAATACTGAGATCATTAGAGTACATGATATCGACCTTTTCCTTGTAATTTTGTTAGTGGTAACCAGATTGATTTGGCCTCTAGTTAAGGAAACTTGTTTATTGTCTTCTTTGTACCCTTTCAAGCAATACCTACCGGCTCAAATTCAGCATATGAATTAAGGGAGCTTTTGGTACTAGGGAAGTTACTAGGGCAAAATATTCTCACATTTTAATTTTTAATTTTATTTAGTTTTTGAAATAGATAATTCGTCTAAAAAGTATAAACATAGTTAACAGAAAATATGAATAGATTAAAATATTTTTTTATTAATTTTAAAAATTATTATTGTATAATTTTTTTTTGAAAAAAAAATCAAGATACTCCCAGAGAGAAGGCCCAAGAGAGGGGAGCATCGAGATCTAGTGCTTCTCTCGTGGGGAGCACCGATCGGTGCCAGAGAGGAGAGCATCCGAGGTGCTCCTTTGAATTTTTTTTTATAAAAAAATTATATAATAGTAATTTTTAAAATTTATAAAAAATAAAATTATTTTTTAATATTATTGTATTATTAAATGAACAAAAATAGTAATGATTGATCAACGGTTAGATTTAGATATAATATTTTTTGAATGAATTATTCATTTTAAAAATTAATAGATTTGTTTGAAATTTTGATTAAAATGTAAAATTTTATTTAATAATTTTTAGAATACAAGTGGTGAACTGCAATGATTTTCATTTTGATAAGAGAAAAAATTAATTAATATAATGTTATATTATAATCACGTTATAGATAAAAAAAAAAGTCATGTTACCATTAAAAACCAGAGTGATGTTACTTTAGCATTTGCTTGGTAAAGTAAAAAAATTTGATTTTACCATTATTGCTCCTGTTCTGTTCTAACTCGAGGGGTCTTCTTCGACTGGGATTTTTGGCTTCTTCTTAGTTTGGGTTTTTTTGTAAAATTTATAATTAATGTATAAAATCTTTTTTTATTAAAAAAGAAGATTTGAATTTTATTTTTTGAACAAAGACATATATATTATTGGATCAAATGTTCCTATGTTAACATTATTATCGAGCTTTTATTATATTAAAGAATGAAATTAAAATAACCAAACAAATTATTATAGATAGTAAATTGTTGAAAAATTGGAGACATTTATTAGTAAATTAAGATTTTTAATAAATTTAATTACTGATTGAAGCTCATACCAGCCTCAAAATAAGCTTCCGTCTTTTTTAATAATAATAATATTAATATATTTCAATAAAAAAATTTATTTGATTTATTTATTGATTAATGTGTGATCTCATGTTTAAAAGTACCTAAAAATAAAAATAAAGTACTGCTTTGAGAAGAAAAAACAAACAAGCACAACATTAAAAGAGACAAATGAAAATAGGAAAAAGAAAATTCGCTTTATCTCTGTTCAAAATGGCAGCCACGCTAAAACAAATAATAACAAGCGAAAAATAGGAAGAAAAAAAAAATCAGGTAAGTTCTTTCTTTAATTCCTTTCTGTTTTTAAATAGTAACTATTTCATGTTTGCTGTTCTTTTCTAGGGTCTTTAAATTCGATTTGGCGATTTATTTTTTCCATTTTCTCTAATTGTTCCTTGTAATTTTGGGTTTTTAATGGTTATGCATGTGGTATCCCTCTGTTTGATTCTCGAGAAAACAGACTTTTCGTCAAGTACCAGTTGAAAAGATTGACTTAGTTAAATGGAGTAATTGTTCGTTCATAATGATCTCTTTATATATATATATATATATATTTTATCTGCTGCTAGTACACAAGTACCGTTGGGTTCGGTGGGAAAAGAACGAAAAGTAGACGTTATTGAAAATTTCTTGTTGATTTTACACAGATAGAACCAAAGAGGAAAAAATGAAAAAAAAAAAAAGAAAATGCGAAGAATCTTCGCTAGTTCGATCAAATAAGAAATTAAATCTTTTAATTAATATAAGTTTCTTTTGCTTTTCACTTTTCTTTGCCCTCTTTCCAAGCAGCTAAAGGAAAAATTTTATGTTAAATTTTGCATTATGCATGTAAGTGTATGT
Organism: Theobroma cacao; assembly: GCF_000208745.1. Classification (NCBI taxonomy): domain Eukaryota; kingdom Viridiplantae; phylum Streptophyta; class Magnoliopsida; order Malvales; family Malvaceae; genus Theobroma; species Theobroma cacao. The sequence continues at coordinate 24,670,498 of NC_030853.1, read as the reverse complement.
GCAGGCTTGCCTATGCATGTGCATGTCCATGCATGCGCATGTCCTTTTGTGGTTTATCCAATTAATAAGGTGTTCTTAGAAACATTAAAATTACAAAAATGCATGGTTTCATTTCAGGGTTCTATGCCTTAATTATCGTTAAAACATGAGATGATGGACAACAGTTGATTTGTGAATTAAGTTGTTATTATCAACAATTCTCTGGAGTTTATGCTTATGATGTCAAGTAACATTGTATGTTATACCCTTTTCTTAGGCCATATAAAAGTATAAATAGTGCTATTCACTTGTATTAATATTTGTAGACCTTGTTACTTGATAATGTAAGAAACTAGACTATCAAAATGGCTGATTACCTGGCACTTCCTGAATGCCATAAAACTATTAATTTTTCTGCGAGCAGCCTTTCTCATTATCTGTGTCTATGATTGTTTGTGTTTGTGTGCATGATTATTGGCATATGATAACTTGTTTTGTCGGGGTTGGCAGTGGAAGAGGAGAACCTTATGGATCATAAAATTGTGATAAGAGAAAGTTGTATTGAAAGTGAATCTGATGTATGTGAAGCTGACACAAACAAAGAAGAAACATTTCTAATTACAGAAAGTTGTACAGGAGATGAATCTGGTTTATGTGAACTCAACCTGAACCAAGAACCACATGAGGGTATGCTATTTGAATCTGTACAAGCTGCAAAAGCTTTCTATGATGAATATGCTAGGCGGGTAGGATTTTTGACACGAATAATTTCGTCCCGTAAGTCTGAGCTTGATGGATCAATCATCCATCGTCGACTTGCATGTAACAAAGAAGGTTTTAATCTCAACAGACAAAAGAATGGACGTGTTCAGATACGAAAGCGAGAGAGCAAACGAGAAGGATGCATGGCGAGGATGATAGTGAAGAGAGAGAAACCAGGGAGATGGGTTATCTCAAAATTTGTGAAGGAGCATACTCATCCTCTATTAATTACTTCAGTAAACGGTCAACCAAATCCTGTAAGTTTCCTTCATGTTTGTTTGAAAGAATTAGGCTGATGTCTTTTCTAGTGTTCTGCTTTTACTACTGAAGATGATACTCTATGACAAACTTTTCACAAGTTGAGGTTGTTACTTTTTATCCTTGCAAATATACGAAGCTCTGGTTAGCAGTAGTGAGAGAACTGAAATCTAACATCTATTAAAGTGCAAGTAGTTTTCAAAATTTATCAAGAATAATATCTGTATTAAGCTTGCTTGACACCTAAAAGTTCCACCTCTTGGACATTTTGTTGGAGAGACAGCAGATTGTGCTTGAATCGTAGCAACACTTAACCTGCAGTATCCCATAAATTGCCTTAAATTTGAAAATGTTAGATGCCAATTTAATAGGGCATGAAATTTATGGGACAGAAGCAGGTTAACTGGAGGAAGAAGTTCCAAGTAAAATTAGAAGGCAAATGACAAGAAAAGGAACCTTCAAAAGAAAAAAAGTAGCTTCAAGGTGATATGTTCTAGAGGAAGCGCTCTTTTGGAAACACAATTGTTTCTATTGGTCTGAAAACAAGGGCATCCAGGGCTTTCTGCTTTTCTTTAATGAGATCAGGCAATAACATGTTGCAATAAACTTATTGGCACCTTCCCACTGAATATTTTCAGGACCTCCGCAAGCTACCTTATGAGCTTAATCTTAGGATTCCTATCCTTGGTTGGCACTTCATTGCTTCGAGTGTAAATAAGTTTCATGTCCTAGTTCATGAGAATCCATGAACTTTGACATTTAGTCTCCAAATTCTTCATGTTCCTATTGAGTCTATTCTTCTTTTTTCTTCTCCATCACAACTAGTTTTGTTTTAATCATATTAAAATTGTGTTTAATCTGAAATATTTATGCAAAAGAAGAAAAAGGACAAAGAATGGGTTTAGTTGATATCCTTTGACGATTACTGGCTGCAAATATGGTATAACACTATGTTTCTTACCCACTGAACTCCAAACTCCTTATCACAGGTCTGGTGTAGATATGTTTACTCTTTTGAAAGAGGCTGCACTGCATTGCAATGCTAGCCATTGTTAGCTGATATTTTTTACTTCAATCTTCATTCTTCATACTATCCTTAAGGCTATTGTTACTATTCTACAAGTCTTTGCCTCATCAGTATGGTCTTTTTTCTATCTATACATGAGCTCAACAGTGACAGATTTAGTGACGATGGGCCATGGCATTGTTCTGATATAAAAAACCATATTTTCTTGTGGTATATAATTTGTACTCCATAAATTTAAACAGGTGAGGTGCTTTTCTTTTAGAAAAATTTTAGCATTCTTATGCATGTGCTCCTATTTTAAACTTGCACTCATGTTTCACTCCTGCTGTACTTAGCCTTATAGTGGGTGTTCCAATTGAAAATCAAGATATTGCATGAATTCCTTCATGGAAACCTTCATGCTAATTTACAAGTTAAACTATGGGTGACATAGCATCGAGTAGAGATTTATCATGATATAAAAGTATGTTGACAGTGAATTGTCGATTGCCTTGCTTATTCTGCTTAGTTTTATGGAGAAGTGCTCGTTAGTTCTATTCATATCAAGGCCAGTAGGAATAAATGAGCTTAAACGTTCTGCAGTCAAAGAAAAAAGTGTGTGCATCATCTTTTGAAGTCTCATGAGGGTCACTTACTATGTTTTTTGTTTGATTTGGTGGATCTTGTTGTGTCTATTCATTCATGTTTTTGCTCTGCCTATCGCTGACGATTTGGAATCAAGTGCCTAGCATTTGACTTGTGGATAAGTCTGATGTTTCATTGAGAATCGGTGGTTGTTCAAACGAACTCTACCGAGAATGTAACATATTTTTGCAGCTTTTGTACATGTAATGTACATGACTGTTATTTGAGTTTCCAACATGAACAATAACTGCATTGACAACCAAGTTATAGAACTTTCCAGAGAGGTTTGCCCTTTCTCCAGAGACGTTATCTTGAAAGCCCCCACCCCCATTCTCCCCTTTTAGTTCATAATCAGTGTGAAAAGGAGCCATTGCCTACTACAAATTGTGGATTGTTATTTGTTATGCTTGTTCTCATAGTCCTCTCCAACTATGATAATATGAATCCAATGGGACCATAGATTTGGCCTTTGATTATGGATTTCTTATTCAATTAGCCTCTGCAGACGATGTGCTCAATAATCTAGCTTTGCAACTATGCTCCCAAAGACAAGGATGCCTAGGCGCTGTTAGGTGTTTTTAAGACATATGTAGTGCCATTTTTAGACAGATTTATATTTGTTAAGGATGCAATTTTTCTAATGGTTAACTTAAATTGTCCATTTACTGACAACTTTGTACTTAACTTTATTAACTTGGAAAATTGTGAGTTTTCAAAAGTTTCTAATTCTTCCTGGAAGTTTTAGAGCATAAATTATGATTATTTTCCCTATTATTATTGAGGATGGAGACTGATCTCCCCTGTTGTACTGTCTAGTATCCGTACCAGTGTTCCTTTCCTCCATAAGTCATCAATGAAATCATCAAAGATCTTGCATGTCACTTCAACTAGAAAACTTTCACTGCAAGGCACAAAGAATAAGGAGCCTTTTTCTTTCTACCCGAGTTGTTCGAAAGCATATAGCTTCTCCTTTGTATCAGCTCTTAGTTTAGTTTTATTGAACAATTGCCTTATAGATCAATCAGATTTCTTCATTCTAAATTATTTTTAAAGTTTGAAGTATTACCAGTATTTAGACTGTAGCTTGCTATGTTCTATCCACTGAATGGTTGCATGATCTGCACATTCTATTACCGGTATCTGTGTATGAGTGTGTTTGTAAAATCAGTTTAATTTTCAATGTTTATGAGATTTACATAAATCAACCATGTTTTTCAGATGCAGCAGGATGACAAAGATAAGAAAATCCAGGAATTATCTTCTGAGCTGGTTAATGCAAACCAGGAGTTAATGGCGTGTCGAGAACAACTATGTGCATTTATGAACTACATTGAGGAACACACTGAGCACCTGTCAAAAACAGTTGAAGGTGCAGTTCAAAATATCAGAGAGCTTGAATGTAGAGATAATAGTTGTCATTTGTAGCATTCATAAGTTTTCTACCCTTGATAATATCTGAAAGGGTCAGTAAATACTCACAACTGTATTATTTTTGTTGTAGATCGCTAGAGACTCTACACCATTCCATGTCCCAGGTTCTGTAAATAAGTTGTAGCCTTTTTTTTTTTGTAACAGTATTATAAGATTTGATCTTAAGCATTTTGTTTGTTCAAAATATAAGAGACCATAGTCCTTGAGCTTTTCACATTTGTGCAATCAAATTCCTACGTTTAATCATTTGCAAGATAGAATCTTGACTGTAATTTAGGATATGTTAAACCTAAATGCTACCCTAAACTTACCTTGGTTACCTAAACTGAGTTGTTCACATGGCAAATGATGAATCAATTTTTTTCTATATTCCGGAATAAAGCTGAAGTGCGAATGGTTCAGCTAACAGAGTCCCCCAAGAACTGATGAGAAAATTTCGGTAGTCCTGGAAAGAAGAAGCAATGGCATCCAACAACAGAAGCAAAGTAGTGTATACGTATAAGAAGTCTATGATGCGATGAGCCTGCAGAAGCAGAACTAAGCTGGGAAACAGATCAAAGCTGACGGCTTCAAGTAAACATTGTATCACAACAAATAATAGCCATGTTAGGTTTCTCCAGTGGCATGTACAGAGGTGACAATTAACGTTTAAGAACCCATCAAGTTGTCGCCTTTGTACTTATTAATTGATATCATTAAGAACCCATCAAAGTCAAACCCCAAAGTCAAAATATTTACATTTGATATTCAAAACGTTGTATTATTAAGAGGAATGTCGATTACCATTTTATCCTTGCTTTGCTGCTCTATATTTTCCTGGTTTGAGTTCTCACCTCCCCATTTCCCAGTTTCGCTCGCTTGAGCTTTTTCTTTACACATCCAATTACCCATTTGGCCATTTTTCTTTCTATCTCAATTCTCAATTCTGAATTTGGGGAACTGAGTAAACGCCAATCTATTTTGGATGTTGGCTGCACCTACTGAAACATTAGCTGTTTCCCCTACACATTTTGGGCAGCTCGTAATTTTCGATTTCTAACGCTTTTTCTAGTCATAATTGAAACTCTCTCCTAGTACCAACACAAGGTAAATTTCTTTTTTTTTTTTTTTTTTTTTTCATTTTCACTGATTTTATTAACTTTGTTTGCTTTCCCATTGTATCAGAATTTTTTTTTTCTGCTTGTTGGGTTTCTGTTATTTGGCATTGATTAGAAATTGGCATGTTAAAGAACCCAAAAACCAAAAAAAAAAAAAAAACCCACCTACAGTTTGGGACAGGTAAGGCAAAAAGTTGGTAAATTTTGGGTTTTCTTCATAATCTTAGTTGAGTAATTATAAGTAAACAAATCAAGATTTTTTTTTGGGAGGGAAATACTGAGCTTCTATATTTGCACATATTAAGTAATTTGATCATTTTTGAGTTATTAGAGGCTTTTTATTATTTAGAGCAATGGAGCAAATTGCTTCTCCTTGTAGGACATATTCAATCTCGGAGAGCTATGGAAACTTACTTGTCTAATCCCATTGACTCGATGAGTCTAGGCTTGTTGGTCATAGCACACTGTTGCCATTGCTTCTTTTCACAGTAGGCAAGTTGGATTGTTGAATGATTTTTGGATTTCTGTTCTGTTATTTTGCTTTAGACTGATCTTGGTTTGGTTTCTCAGAGGTTTGTGATGGCTAGCACCTCTGGTCAGGGACTTAACTCAAGCAGAAATTATAGACAATGGCTGGCTGAAACATTTGATGGCCATGAAACGCTGGATGATGAGTTGTCAGATAGTAATGTGGATGGAAATGGTAATTTGATTAACCCATTGGATCAAAATTTTCCTATGACTTTGGAAGCTGGAGAACCATACACGGGCATGGAGTTTGAGTCAGCAGAGGCTGCTAGGGAGTTTTATGAGATGTATGGCCGGCGTATGGGCTTCACCATACGGAATAATCGCACACGTCGATCTCTTAAGGATAACTCAATAATTGGCCGAGAGTTTGTTTGCTCAAAAGAAGGTTTTCGTGCAGAAAAATATACAAAGAGAGAATACAGAGTGTGCCCATCACGGCCTGCCACAAGAGAGGGATGTAATGCAATGCTGAGGATAGCAGCAAAGGATGGGGGAAAGTGGGTTATTTATGGTTTTATTAAAGAACACAATCATGAACTGAACCCAAGCAAAATACCACCTCGAAGGTCACATAGGATTGCATTTTGTGAGGTATGGCTAGTGCTAGTAATTCTGTTAAATAATGCCTATTATGCATTTTCCTGCTAATATTAGTATATTGCTTCTCTAAAGTTGTAAACAAAATGATTCCTAACAACTTGTTATTTGATATGACGTTAGTTCTACAACTACACATACTAGAATGAAAAAGCTGGTTACTTGTAAATTTATTTTCTGATATTGCAGTAGAGTTACATAATTTTAGATTATTCATAATTATGTATTAGTTTAAAAACCTTTTGAATGTAGATATGTTGGAGAATTTTGTCATGCACAACTGTACGTCGGACCGTCCCTAAATGAAATAAAAACACATCTGATTGAAATTTTATCTTGCAATTAAAGACAGGCTACAGATTGAAATGGGCAATTTAGTGGATTGAGGAACATATAGGTTTCAATTGCTGCCCATCTGAAGTAAACAGGCTTGAATTCGGCTTACTGCAATTAGGTTGACTTTCGATGCAATCAAAAGAGAAGGTGACAGAAGATGAAAGAGATGAAAATAGAGAGATATAGACTAGAAAGAAATAAGAAATAGAGTTAGAGAAATAGGAAGTCAGCAGAGATTAGCAGGCATAACAGAGAGAGGGAAGAGATATGAAAAAACCAGAAGAGCATTTACTTTACAGAAAATTTTAATTCATTAATCTACAAAACACCAGGTCCAAAAATGAGTTTTTGCTGTATATGAATTTAAAAGTGATTAACTGAAATGTTTCTAGGATGGTAGCTTTACTTTGATAATCAACTGAAGATTTGAAACTCAGAAAGGAAGAAAACTTCAGACATAAACTGGCAACAATCAGCTATCTATATATGGTTATAACTGCTGTTTAATTTTGTGGCCTTTTGTCATGGGTTATTTGGCCATATCATATTATTCTGAAATTTGGTTATGTTCCACATATGACCATTCATTTACAGCTAAGCTTCCTGGAATTATGTTCTCATGAGACTGGCAGTTTCTCCTCTTTAACCATATTTGTTGAATAAATGTAATGCTACAGTATGCCCTTACATACATTAGCTCCTGTTTGCAGGATGAAAAAGATCTTAAAATTCGGGAACTGTCCACAGAGCTGCATCGTGAGAAAAAGAAATCAGCCGCTTATCTAGAGCAGCTTCAGATGGTTCTAAAATATGTTGAAGAACACACTCAGCGGCTATCATTAAAAGTTGATGTGGTATCCGGCAATCTGAGGGAACTTGAATCCGTAGACCGCATTTTCTGACTATGGTGAGTCTCCTAACATCTCTTCTAATATAAAAAATCAACTGCATTTACATTCGATAAGGTCAGCTTTCAACTGTGGGTTTACATTTGAGAATTAAATAAATTGTGTTGGTTCCTCTCACACATATCTGTTCGTATGCAATTGTATGCAAAGGAATAAGAAAATGTTCAACTTGTTTATGGCTTTTTTTTAGTGAACTCTTTTGGATTCTTTATAAAAGCCAAAAAGGAAAAAGGAAAGATGCTCTTTGTTGTCATTATAGCTACTTCCAGCCATTATACTTATCTCTAGTTGCTTAATTGGAGAGAAATTTGTTAGTTAATCATTTATGCATGGCAGGCTTATTTATGATGCTTACACTTTTCTTTCTTATTCAGTTGATTCTTGGACCATGGAAGTTGTTGCAGAAGAGACCAAATTGTGTGACTGAATGCTCTTCAGGGAGATGATGGCAATGCATCTCTGATAAAAATAACGGCCTCCATCTCGCTTTTATTGAGTCAGATGTTGATCTTTCCCCAAAGAAAATCTGCCGTTGATGGCTGTTAATCTGTTCCCTTCATTTTCCAAGTTTCTTAATGGCTGCCAATCTGCTCATTATCTGTGTTCTTCGTATATGTAAGAATATTCATGTTAATACAAAATTTACGTTTTCCATTGCTTATCTATTCCTTGCTTCAGAAGAAGCAACCTACTGCATTATGTCACCAACATGGAACCTCTGATCAGATTACCGGCATGCATTATTAGCTCGTCAAGCAGACTATGAGGATATGTTGAGCCGCAACTTTCTTGCGAATTAGTTGAACGACGGAGCTGGACTTAATTCCATTTGTTCCTTTTAGATAGTATCCTCCTTTTACTATGATTTAAACTTCAGTGTATTGGATTTGTAGAAAGAGTCAAAATAGAAAAGAGATATAACCTTCACTTATATATTGCAAAATTTATACGAATTTATATATTTTTTAATTGATTTTTTACGAAATTTGTCCCGATTTGAGTTTGAGCCCGTGGGGCGGCTTAGATTTTGAAATACAACATTCGTAACTGAGTACAATCTGAAGAAAAAATTATGTGTGAATTTGAATCTTTTCTTATCTTCATTACTTATTATAAAACAAAAGTTAGGTCAATTTTTAAATTAATCTAAATATTGATAACATTAAATGATCTCATATTATATTTTGAAATTAATGAACTTTATCATTTATAATTTTTGAAATTACAGGTCATTCTTCTTTTAAGGCTACGGTTAGGTCTAAAATTACATGGTGCTCCTCGAACAATTCCGAAATCATACGAGGTCCAAACGTCATTCACCAAAATATAGAACAACCATTGTCAGTTTGCACCAATCGCCGTTCGCCTTTTGCTTTTCTACTTTCTGAAGTTTGGTTAAGGTTCTTGCTCTGTACTCTCCTCTGTACAGCTTGTCGAGAAGCGTTAAACCAGAACAGCTTCGAACTGCCAAAAAAATGGCTCTTGCATCCTTGACATCGCTTGATGAATTGATTTAGGGGTATCCATTTTCCAGTGCTTTCTTCAAAGTACCAGTGAGTTCATCAACATTGCTATTTTATTTCATTTTTTACCCTCTCTTATCGTTAATTTCTCTTCAATATGTGCTTATGTTTTTGCTACCAAATATGTTTCTTTCTTTTACCGTTTGATTTTAGTTATATGAGAGGGGTCAAAAACTTTTTAATCGCTTTTGATCTTAGTATCCTTAGCTTTACTTAGTTTTAGAAAGAAATAGCAGTCTGTACTGTTAGTGTTGGGTTACAATGTGCATCATTCGATTATAGAGTAGAAAGGGATGATGGAGGACCCGTTTTCGACAGATTCCGACTTCTTTTCCTTTTCCGCATTGCGTTTTCTTGGGATTTCAGTGCAATGAGGAAGGACAAGTCTAAGGCTGACTGGGAAGCTCTAGGGCCGGATTTTATGCGCCCTTGTCCGGCTGCTAGGGTTAGACTGTTGAGGGAGTTAGATTCCTAGTTAGTTAATATCCGAAATACTTGAACATTTTGTGCAAAACATGAAACTAATTTAATTTCCATGTGAAAGTCCATGAATATCATGCATGATTCAGTCAAATGCCATTCTTGACCACCCTTAGTTCAGGTATAGGTTTGCTGCAAAATAACACTGTTCAATTTGCTTCTCAATAAAAGATTAACTGTACGGTCTTTTATGGAAGATTGATATATTTTTAACGAAGTTACATGTACTGATAGATTTTACAATTACAATCAAACACATATATATTCAATAGACTAAAATCAATAACTGATTCAATTGACCAGAACCAATATAAAGTTGGACGAAATCCACAATTGGGTGATACTAGAATCTTGGACCTAAAAATTTGAGAACCTTCTCCTTACTATTCAAACAAGATCTTCTTCTTTATTGGACATTTGATTTCGTGTTTTATGTAATGTAAAAATTTATAGCCTATATGTCATTGTTGAACTTTTATGTTTAATCAGCATCTTTGAAATGGATGAAGAATGATTTTAAATTCTTGCAGTTGGAAGCATGATGGATAACCAATCTAGTCTAGAATTTGATTCAGATGAAAGTGATTTAGACGTGAGAGCTGAAGAACATGGACAAATGGAAGATGTTCTCCAGAAGAATTTGGACTTTTGTGTCAGTGAAGATGAGAAATTAGCAGAGCAGTCTGGTGGTAGTCTTTCCCATATTACTGATGCATTGGAACCATACATGGGCATGGAATTCAACTCAAGGGATGAAGCTCGAGAGTTTTATGCTGCCTATGGCAGGCAGACTGGATTTACTGTACGTATACATCATAATCGTCGATCACGAGTAAACAATCAGGTTATTGGTCAAGATTTTGTTTGTTCTAAAGAAGGATTTCGAGCAAAGAAGTATATATACAGAAAAGACAGAGTTCTTCCCCCACCACCAATCACCCGAGAGGGCTGCCAAGCAATGATAAGGCTAGCTCTAAGAGATGGAGCAAAGTGGGTTGTCACCAAATTTGTTAAGGGGCACAACCATAAACTGATGAGTCCTAACAAAGTTCCGTTGCGAGAATCTGGAAAGCATCTAGTCGGTGAGGTACTTTTGAGATTGATTTTTTTTAGTATAATATCTGAATGAACTTTTTAAATTATTTTTGAATTATGGTCTATATTTTTAGATGTGCAAGAATCATGGGTCCTTTATCAGGAACCAGAAACCTGGTCCTGCAGTGAATGAGCCATCGCAGTTCAAATCATTATAACTTTGACCCTTGCTAATTAAAAGCTCTATCTAAGGCCTTGAAATTGGATTGATTTTAACATTGAGTTGCTACTAACTGGTAAGCTTAGTTATTTTATTTTCTCTTCCCATAAATAACTAGAATAATTTTCATTGTGGGAAGTTGTCATAATATTTTCAACATCAAATTGTAAGTTAACCCTAATTATGGATGGAGATTCTGATGTAGAGCTGATTCATGGTATTAAACCTAGTGAATCAAACTTCTCTCTGGTTTTGCCAACTGATGCTATTTTCAAATGTTATCAGCATTTCAAGCTCAATCTAGATCACCGAACATCAGGGGACATTTGATTTCAGAAATATTTTTCCATTTCCACTTTTCCTCCATAACTGATCAATGAACTAAAGTTAAAACTAAATTGGGATCCATTGTTTTCCAATTTTCTAGAAAACTGGACAAATGTTTATGATTTTTAGTTTTTCGTAAAATGTATAGAGCAGGAAATTTTGAATTTAGTTATTTATCTCACTGGATATATATTGAGAGTAAAATTGGAGATGAAAAGTAAAAGATATTGTTAAACCAAGGGGGCGCCTTAGAACTTCATTTAAATGCTTAGTGGAGAAACTTTTTTTGATGGAGAATATTGGTCCTCTTTTCATTGTTGGTGTGGAAAATCAATCCCCAGTAGATGTATGTAGTGCTTGACTGATGGTAATGTTTAAGTGGAAATGTTTGTTATATTGATGTCATTGATAAATAAAGACTAACCAGTGGGACTGTTAAATTGTGTTACCCATTTTTTTGAGTTTCCTTTTTGGTAGATTTTCCCGTCAAATTTTCTAACTAGATTTGTTGCTAATGAAACATCCTTAAGCACTTCTCAAATGTGTTCTTGCTATTTATATCAACTTTTTCCAGCTCGAAAATAACCATGGTATTTTTGTTGGTATTTGTAAGGAAGTTAACTTCTCAATTGGTCAAGTCCTAAGATATTTTTGAAATCGTGTGAGAATAAGTCTTATATAAATACTTGGAGTTGATCCAGATCATTGTAGAGTTGATCTGCTTTCTACTTAGTGATGGGTTCCTCTCTTGCATATCCTTGTATTTTAACTCATTTTTCTAGCTTGGTCCTTACTGCATCGCCTTCTGAAAATAAGAGCCATTGGTTATGATTGTGATTGTCTGCCACATCTTTATCACACTAATGTTCTGGATCGAGCACGTTTAAAACTTAAACCTTTTGCCAGTGTTGAGTAACCTTTTTTATGATCTCAGTGCCTGGTAATGGTTCAAGAATCCTCTCTTTTGCAGGATGAGAAGGATAAGAGAATACGTGAGCTGTCACTTGAGTTGTACAATGAGAGACAAAAATGCAAAAGACGGTGTGCCGCATACGAAGAACAATTGAACTTGATCTTAAAAGACTTGGAAAATCACACAGCACATATATCAAAAACAGTTGCTGATATGGTGCAAAGCATAAGAGAAATTGAGGAGGAACAGTCAGTCTCAGATGGTGAGTGGAGATAGTTAAAGTTTACTTCATTGTATCCCTCTCATTTACTGGTTTCTGATGATTAGGGTTGGTTTTGCATATTATTGTTTTCAGGAGTCGGCTAATTATCTTTCAACTTAAGTTATGATTTGTGTTGAATCATCAATCATTAAACTGGGACAAGCTGTAAGGTTCCCCCTTTCCTCTCTCCGTGCAAGATCAAGTCTGATCTATGGTCTCAACTCTAGCAAATTGCTATATTTGTCTATGTAATTCTTCTTGATTTACCAACATGCTTGAATTGGGACCTTTTCTGCTTTTCAACCGCGGCAAATTGCATTATATAATCGTACGAAAAGACAAAATTTCCCTCTTTTTGAATAACTGCACCATTAATTAGTCCATGATCTTTTTGTAATATATATTTATTTTCATTTATGATCTAAGAAGTTACCAAGTGCAAAAGGAAAATCCAATTGATTAACTTCCGAATGCCAGTTTTTTCAGCAGTAGATATGCATGCACGTTTATATATTTAGCTAAAGTTTAATCACTTCGTTTACTTATGCTCTTTTATTTCATTGCACCAAGAGAGGACAATTCTTCTACTAATCCATCTAGAGCTTCATAGGAACTCCCTCCTTCTTTAATGGCCTACAATGCACTCTTCCGCAGCTTTATGGCTCGAACCCTCTCTGGCACGGTCATGTTAACCGAGTCAGGATCCGAGCCAGCTTGGTTGCATCCGGAACACTCTCCAAACCCTCACAGACTCGTATTGCCACACCCAATTCATCAACCAAAAGCTTGGTGTTTTCGAAATGGTCAACCTGCATTGGCCGTGCAAGCAACAGTACTCCAGCCAGGATCGCCTCGAGGGTTCAGTTCCATCCACAATGAGTAAAGTAGGAACCAACCGCACGATGTCCGAGGATCGCCAACTCGGGAGCCCATCCTTTGATCACCACTCGGTCTTCAAATCCGTTGGGAACAACGCTTCGATCATCATGATCGGCCTCTTACAATACTTCTATTGGATCTGACAGCCCAAATGAAACGAACCTCACTCTCCGCCAATGAAGATGCTACTGCCTTTATTTGTTGTTTGGTCAATCTGATCTGGGTCCCGAATCCTACGTAGACGACTGATTTTTCCACGTGGCAAGAATCAAGCCATACTATGACTTGATCTTGGGGTACTGTACTTGGTCCACCTCTCACGGTATGGCCATTGCTGATTGATTTTATGGGGAGTAACGGCCCCACAGCCCAAATACGATCATGTTTGATAAATTCTTCCTGGATGACTTGCAAACTTTCACTGTCTAGCTCAGTAAACAAGTTGAAGATGAAGCCCCAGCTTCGTATACATCCAAGATGCAGCTCTCTGTAACATTCTGGCATAACGTCGAGATCATTTATCCACCACGAAGCAACCGTTTTTGCATTGACGACGAGGAAACTGATATTGGGGATGTTGAGTTCGGAAGCTAGCTTATTAGTCCAAGAGTTGATTAACATATCAGAGCAAATGGCAACGGGAGGAGATGGGTGGCTTTGAAACCATTGAAACAAAGGATCATGGAGTTTACTCTAGGCAGCGGCAAAGTCAGGGACGAAGGATATAGTGACTTCTTGCATGTTCTCAACTCCAGAAGGGATAGATGAGTGAGAAGGGAAGGGAAGGACTAAAGTTTGAACTTTGGAAGAAGAATGCAAAGAGAGAAGAGGATTTAGATAGTGAAGGTTTTTGGGTGTGACCAGGATTGTCACCGTAATGCCACGAAGAAGAAGCTGGTGGGTTAGATCCATATGTGGAAGCATATGGCCAGATGCTGGGTATGGGATCATTAGGATGTGGCCGCGATTGCCCAAGCTTGGCATTTTTCTCTCTTTTTCACTCGCTTCTTCTTGCTCTTGTAAATTTTGATGTATCAACCTATGCAGAAAGTAATCTCTTATATAGTAAGTGTTGGTAAAATATTCAATGTTACGAGCAAAAGACAATTTATATTTTGTGCTACCTACTGAATTGGGGTAGCTACTCTTCATGTTTCAACTTGACGATCGATGAATATGCTCCCAATACATTCCAAATTATGCACACAGGGTTAAGACAACTTCAGTTGATCTGTTTTGGGTGTGATGATGTTGATGATTTGTCAGCAAGATGGCTTATTTCCACAAGTGAAAAGTGGAAATTAAAAACAAAAAGAAACTCTAACAACTCAGGAGGGAACTTCATTGAGCAATGGCAATGCCTTTTTTTTTTTTTTTGATAAGCCATAAGATTTTCATTGAAACATGGGGTTACCTTCCTTAAAGCAAACAAAAGCTGGCAGATCCTTCCGCCTCCCTGTACAATTATCCTCCTGAGCCAGTCCTTACCAAAAGAAAACCCCACCATGCATTACAAAACCTATTCTCAGACATGTATGTCACAATATCTTTCACCTAGTTACCCATTGAGCAATGGCATTGCCTTGTTTCTTAATGCCTTGAAGTAGTTGTTAAGCCATAGGGTTGACACACTTCACCTTCTAATTCTATAAATTATATTAACTATTGAAATCAGTTGTCTAAGTTTATTGTAACCCAAAAGAGAATCAAATTATGTGGTTAATGTATATGCCCCAACATGTTCCAAAACTTGCAACATTAGACAAGCACAATTCCATCCAACTATGTTAGAGCGTGATGGGATTTGAAGATCATTTGTCTGCGAGGTATATACCTCCTTTGTCTTGTTAGAAACACTCACCCTCTCTGTTTTACTTGCAAACAATGAATTCTACTTTTGGTCTACTTTTTAAACATTCATCCCAAAAATAATTGCTGTCATCAAGTACCGGCAGTGCTGGACTTGTTGTTGGCAGCTAGCAAGTTCATTTAATTGATTAATCGAAGCATATCCTTAGGCACATTTTGTTTTTTTTACAAGATAAAAGAGACATACCAAGGCTCCTCATTGTGCTATAAGCATTCCCTGTCTGTTCACAAGAATCCTTTCAATTCTATGTTTTAAAGCTTCTTTCCATGCTCAATATGTAAACAACAATGAGCACTTTACTCCATTCTGACTAGAACAACATATTCAAGCAAACAAACTGAAGGTTTAGCATCTCACTACAATGTGTTGGTGTGTTCAACCAATCCATGCAGCTTGTCGGTACTGAGGAAGATACATTAGCCCACCAATTGCAGATCACTAAAACCAGATATTTTATGTTCCTCATAAGTTAAAATTCCACCTCTTACCTTCTCAACATCTTTCATGCTCGAGACTTCTTGCTTTCTATTCTTAAGTAGCTCAACCCGAGCTCGGATGAGGCGATTATGTTCTTCAGCCCTTTTCCAGCAGGCCACTTAAGTACTGGATCCCAGCCTTCTTTGCTGTTGACAGATTGTGCACCACATCCATTATATTAGTCTTATCTGAAAACAAAGGGTTAAGATGTTGTTCTTCCACAAGTTGCTCCACAGTATCAAGGGCAGTTGCTACCTGTGTTTCCTGGAATAAAGACTTAAACTCATCCTCTATATTCCCATGCAAAGAGGTAATGACCTGAATAAAAAGCCAGTGGAGACGTTCTTGCTCCGCACTTGTAAAATTTTAAAATGCTTTGCTAAATTCCTGTTTAGGACAGGTAGTGAGAAGAGAACGAACAGCGACGTTGAAAGGCTTTTTCAAATCGGATTGCCTCCTCCCTAATCCTATCAACGGAGGAGCCGCACCCCCGCCATTGCTACCCATCTTCTTCTTCTTCTCCTTTGGCACATTTGCTTCAAATTTCAAAGGATACATATTGAAGTCAATAGAAACTAGGCAACTACACTATCACCTAAATTCTTTTTTTTTTTTAATAAGTAAATTTTTTAATATTATTTATAATATTCTTTTATGAAAAACAAACCATTATAATGACGATTAGTTTAAATTTCACCAATTACATATTTTTATTTTTTTTCATTAAATATAATAAATGCCGAACTTCATATGAAAAATAATATTCACATTCGATTAAAATTGGAACGTAAAAGTAACATATATACATGAAATTAAAAATTTCATGCCTTGATTTAAGTTTTGGGGTACAAGTGATATTCAACATGTATATATATGAACCTATTCGGTGTGCTTCCTTTAACTCAAGGTTTGGCCCATCTCCTCAACGTATTAGTTTTAGAGCCGAAATGTTCTATTTGGTTGGATGTCGAGAGTATTGTGATGAGATATCTTTATATGTTTAATGATTGAAGATTTGGCTTATAATTTCTCCAAATGGTAAAAGATTAAAAGAAAACTTTTCAATATATTTGGTAAAATGGGTGTGCAAAACCTATCCCCTACCTTTAGTTTTAAACGCTGTCCAAAGTAGGGGAATTCTAGTGAAGACCCTTAGTGGTGTAATTTCTGTCAAAGTCAAACCATTCCCAATTGCTACATAGACGATCTTATTTTATTTTCCTTGATTTTGTTGCCATTAAAGCTAGACAACCCTTCTATTAGTTTATCAAGAGCCTGGTACGAACTTCCACCTTTTCTGATGGCGTTTAGTGCTGTTTTCTGCAGCTTTATGGCTCGAACTCTTTCTGGCCGCGCCATGCCCGTGGAATCAACAAAGATCCGAGCTAGTTTGACCGAATCAGGGATACTCCTTAAACCCTTGCAAACTCGGATAGCCACCCCGAATTCATCTGCCAACAGCTTGGTGATGTGGAAGTGGTCGGCTTGCATGGGCCAAGCAAGCAACAACACTCCAGCGAGGATCCCTTCCAGTGCTGAGTTCCAACCGCAATGACTCAAGTTAGAACCAACGGCTCGGTGCCTGAGAATAGCCACTTGGGGCGCCCACCCTTTGATCACGAGGCCTCTCCCTGCCACACGATCTTCGAACCCCTGGGGTATCATACTCTGATCATCATCGCCATCTTGCACTCTTTTCATCGGATCCTTGACAGCCCAAATGAAACGAACCCCACTATCTTCCAACGCTGAGGCTACTGCCTTCATTTGCCGCTTGGTCAACGTAATTTGACTCCCAAATCCCACGTAGACGACTGATTTGTCCACGTGGCAGGAATCGAGCCATGCCATTACTTGACCAGGGGGTATTGAACTCGGTCCACCTCTCTCATTGAGGCCCCTGTCCCCAGCGTTTGCAGGCAGCAAAGGCCCGACGGCCCAAACCCGATCATGTCGGGTGAACTTCTCCTTAATGATATCCAAATTTTCACCTTCCAACTCTTTGAAGGAGTTAAAAACAAGCCCCCAACTTTGTATACTTGCCATATATGCCTCTGTGTAAAAGGATGGCATGATGTTCAGTTTGCCGAACCACGAAGATACTGCCCTTACATTGAACGGAAGGAAACTGATATTAGGGATGTTGAGATGGCAAGCTAGCTTTGTAGTCCAAGAACTGAGCAATGTATCAGAGAGAATAGCAACAGGGGGAGATGGGTGGCTTTGAAACCACTGAAACAAAGGGTCATAGAGTTTACCCAAGGCAGTTGCGATGTCAGGAACAAAGGATATAGGGAGGTCTTGCATCTGCTCAACTCCAGGAGGGAGGGAAGAGTGAGAAGGGAAGGGAAAGACAAGGGTTTGAACATTACTGGGAGAGTGCAAAGAGAGAAGAGGGTTTAGATAGCAAAGGTTTTTGGGTGTGACCAAGATTGTCACTTTTAGGCCACGAAGAAGAAGCTGATGAGTTAAGTCGACAAGAGGAAGAATATGGCCGCATGCTGGGAAGGGGATGACCCAGATGTGTTTACTGACGCCTTTGCCCTCACATGCCATTTGACTCTCCATCTTTTCTTCTGATTGATTGAAGCTTTTTCTGCAGAATTTAGAAGACAACAAGAAGCGAAGCCAATGTTCAAATCGTAATCGAGTCAACCACCTTAGGATGCAACCAACGAGGTTGATGAATGTTGGGTTATTTTATTTTGCAGACGGCTAATTGCTGCAAGTGGACTGTTTGTCACAAATCATCATAACTATTTTTTATTTCCCATTTGCTAATATGTTGTCATCATAATTTTAGATAATCTTACAAAAATCCGATTAATTTTTTATTTTGCCACCACCCATTTAATTGAAGCTCGTCTTGATTAGTCACTATTAATTGCTCTTTAAGCAGTTAATTAAGAGAGTTCATACCTTATTTCTCTTCCAAGTTGCTCAATAAAAAGAATTTGAAACCAAAATTATAATCTTATCAAATCTCATTTATTTATAATTATATGCTATGGGTCTAAACATGTTTGTAGAGTTTTTAAATTAACTATGGATGTATGAAACAATTATAAGCCATTGCAACCTAAATTTTATTTGCCAAAATATGACAAATTATTTTACCCTTACACGTAAAATCCGACATATAAATTATATTCAAAGAATTATGAAGTTCTATTTCATTTTTAGGAAGTCCCTCTTTCCTTGTCCTTATTTTACCCCCTACTTTTCTCTTTCATTATTATTTTTTTTTTATCTTCATCAAACACAAGGCTTTCTATCTTACATTTTCTTATGGAAAGATTAAATGGGTAAAAAAAGTTTTAAAATGAACAAGTTGCCTTCAAAATAGAATAAAAAGACCCTCTATCAAAGAGAAAAACAAAGGGAATAGGCTACAAGGATTTAAGGATAAGAAAAAATAGAGTTATGGTTCATACGTACAAATGGGTAAGACAGAGGGGAAGGGGTTAGGGAGGGACATTTTATAAATTAGTTATAGTAATTTAAAATTGTTTAAGATAAAAATTTGATCTTTATAAATTGTTGGTCTCTGTCAATTTATTTTTTGAAATTGAGTGCAAGAGTTTTAGATCTCTTTATGAAAGAGAGACACAAATATGAAAGAAAGAGGAAAAAATAATAATTAATAATAATAAGGAAATAGATAAAATGAAATAAATATATGGGTCTTTTTCATATTATTCTTTTTTTTATTATTTTCTTTTTCCTTTATTTTTTTCTCTCTTTTTTTGAATGAAAAAATATAATTTAGATGGTTTTTTAAAAGTATCAAAATTCAAATATAAAAATTTGATAAATTAATTTATGTTTTTTAAAATGAAAAACAATAACTTCCAACATTGAGGTTTCTGCAAGTTAATTATATTAAAATGAGAAATGATCATTATAGATGAGGCTTCATAATCATTATAGGAAATATTAAAAGCTCTTATCCATGGGTCTATCAGATCTACAGTTTGAGGACGATCCAGCCAATCTATTTGCATAATATTTTAATATTTTAAAAATTTTATATATATATTTTCAAAATTAAAATTAAATAAAGATTTATTTCTTATTATTAAAATAACATTTTTGAGCCCGGGTCTATAAGCATGGAAGAAAGCCCAGCCTTGAGACACTTGTAACTTTATTAGGAATCACTTGCATA